>NW_022196897.1:71230365-71230802 GCF_008632895.1 Mastomys coucha | reverse complement strand
CAGGTTTCCAAATCCTCGGTTCGTGGAACCCCACGCAGGTAGGAGCTGCGGGACGGCATCCTACACCATCTCTCCAGCCCATGCGCACAGTTTTGAGATGGGAATTATACTCAAACTCTGTACACAGCTAGCAGTCTTCCTCCCTCCACCACGTGTTAGGATTACTACATGTGCCATAATACCTGACTCATATAAACAAATGTTTTAAAGGTTTTTTTAAAACATTTTTTAAAGATTTAGTTATTCTTATTTTACGTACATTGGTGTTTTGCCTGCATGCATGTTTATGTGAGGGTGTTGGATCTCCTGGAACTGGAGTCACAGACAGTTATGAACTCTAATATGGGTTCTGGGAATTAAACCTGGGTCCTCTAGAAGGGCAGCCAGTGCTCTTAAGGGCAGAACCATCTCTCCAGCCCATAAAATTTTTGTTATCT
>NW_022196897.1:71222780-71230355 GCF_008632895.1 Mastomys coucha | reverse complement strand
CTATGTGCATGATGTATGTGTGTGGAATGCTTGCCACAGCACATGTGTGGAGGTCAGAGGACAACCTATGGAGTGGTGTTGGTCTACCTTTATGTGGGTTTGGGGATGGAATTCAGGTCACCAGGCTTGTAGAGCCAATAACCTATGTTTATCCACCAACTCGAGCTATCTCACCATTATTATTCATAAATATGTGTGTATATGAACTATACTATATATATATGTACATATATATACATACATACATACACACACATTAATTTTTTTTTTTTTTGGTGTCAGGGTCTCACTGCAACCCAAGCTGGTCTCCAATTTGAGACTCTCCTACCTTAGCCCTCCTAAGTTCTGGGATTGCAGGTGCCAGGTGCAGGAAACTACAGGAGGGAGTAAGACTAGCAAGTGAGTTTGGGTATTGTTGAAGTCTGAGTCATTACTCATCTAACTGGAAGTACAGCACAGGCAACTTCTGGAGCCTTAGAACAGGTTCAGGTTGAAAGTTCGTGACAGCCACTAACCTTTACATATAGAAATGTTTTCAGCAGTGTAATTTAGTAATTTAGGTACTGTGAAAGTGGAAACAAGGGTGGAATTAAAAGACCAAACGGGTTTGGGATGCAATTCTAGTGGTACAGACATAAGACATTGGATTCCATTTTCAGCACTGCATAAAACAGAACAAAACAAAACAGCAGGGGTGGTGGTGGGGGCAGAATGTGAAGCATATTGAGGACTAACAAAGAAGACTTCACTGTGGATCCCAAAGCACTTGTATGTACCAAAACTTTGAAAAGTGTAGTGTTGGAATGGTGGAGATACAAGCCTGACTGAAATAGACTGTAGAACTATTATAAACTGAGGAGGTAAGCTACAGGCTTGTCTTTCAAGAAGCTCTTTTTAAAAAACATGGTGGATGGTTGGCAAGATGGCTTAGCAGGTAAAGGCACCTGTTGCCAAACCTGACAGAAAACTCACTTCCATAGTTGTCCTCTGACCTCCATACATGTTCTATGGTGTGATTGTGCCACTACTACCTCATAAAATTAAAAAACAAAAACAAAAACAAAAACAAAAAACACCTAGCAGGGAAATGCAGTAAAGGGAATAGGATCTGAAGAACAAAGGGGAAGACTGTCTTTTAGTAGATTCTTATATTTGGCAGGTTATGCCAAGGATTCAGGCCTTACAAATGCTAAGCCAAAACTCTGCCACTGAGCTTCATTCCCAGCTCCAGAGAGAGATTTCATGAGGACAGGGAGTAAAGATAGTATTTTAATGTGAAGAGGTTAAAGAATGCATTTGTTACAGTGCTGAATGAAAGTATTCTTTTTGCTAAGCTGAACTGTGACACTGGTTTGCAATTTATGAGCATGAGAAACTCAAGGGAGGAGGATTTGAAAAAGCATAGTGACACTAGAGAAAAAGCCTCAGGTATGATCTGATATACTTGTCAAAGTAATTTATTTCAAGTATGATGATCTGGATAATATATTGTTTTAGTCTTCATTTTACTCTGGACTATTTTTTCAGAAGTTTTTGAGTTACATCCTATTAAGCATTCCTAAGAAGAGAAAAATGAAATCCTTATTATGCCTTGTTATTGTTGAAGCTCCTTTGTGGGTTCTTTTTCCCACCCTTTATCCTTTATCCTCCCAGTTTCACCTCCTCACTAAAAAGGATAGAAAGGAGAGAGAGAGAAAGAGAGAGAGAGAGAGAGAGAGAGAGAGAGAGAGAGAGATCCTGTATCTTAATTTCTATTTTCTTTTTTTTAATTTATTTTTTCTTGAGCACTACTACTAACAAGCCACAATACCCCCCCTCCAATGACCAACAACCACCAATATCATGGCTCTAGCATTTATATACCCTATGAAAAGTTCCCAGAATTCCAAACATCACACAATCACTGTCTGGAGTGGCAAAACCATGCTTTTGCTAATGCACTAGGCAAGCACAGTCAGCTACTGGAGAGTGTCCGAAGCAGCCCCATATTCCTACATCTGGAATTAAAATGAAAACACATTCTTATATTCTTATATTTTTGTCTTTAATGAAACCAAAATCCCCAAATTGTCACTACATCTCAGGGACAGTGACTTATGCTTCTGCTAGTGTTCATCCAGCTAAAATTAGGCTTGACAATCCCGTAGTCTAATGTCCCTAGTGACCCTGAGGTATTCAGTACCTCTAGTAGGATGATGGAATGCTTTTTCCATTTAGTATACTCTGGCCAAGAGACATGATGATTCACACAGGTCTTTGTAGAAAAATTGGACTGGCAGGATGGGTCAGCTTGCTGGGTGTGACTGACAACTTAAGCTCCAGATCTGTAAGCCAAGAGAGAACCAACACCTAAAAGTGGACCCCTCTCTCTCTCTCTCTCTCTCTCTCTCTCTCTCTCACACACACACACACACACACACACTCACACACACACACACACACACACACACAGTTTTCCTATTTAAAAAGGTAGGAAAAATAAGAATGCTTAAACTTGTGAAGTACAGAAAATAAAGCTTTAATATCCTAGAGAAATAAATGAAATTTTACTCATCTTAAGGAAACATTTTATAGGCAGAATATACTTGATAGGGTAAAAGTTGTACCTACAACTAATACCTTAAAATTATTCATATAGCTGAAGTTTTTTTTTAAAACCCTTTTCTTAGACTGCTCTATTGGCCGTGCCGCCTCCTTCTTCCTCCATGTGTGAGCCATAGCCCAGGCCATACCACCACTCAGGAATTCTGCCATGGTCTGAGAATTTACCCCACTGACATCTTCGCTAAAGGATTGTTTTAAATAAAGTTTCACACTTTAAAAAAAATGTATACTCGTAACGGTTGCAATAAATGCTGCATTGAAAGCCAGTAGTAAAATAAGGGAAAAGACTAGATTCTAAAGAACAAAGGGTAGATTTTGCTTTAACTGGCTGCCTATGGCTGAAGTGTCAAAGTTAAATCAGTAACATTTGAAGTCAAGTCAAGGAAACAATGACAGGACTTGGAAATCACCCTGAACGAGAGACCTTCGAATCGGGGAAGTGGCTCGGGGATATCTTTTTGAAGGGCTATTATGTAACAGAGCTGCTTTACAAATGAGAGGTGGCCTGAAGCTGTAAGAGGAGAGCCCTATGGCAAAGCTGTCCACAGCTGTCTCGGCCTAATTAGGGCAAAATGTAGTGCTGTGATCTACGGAGAGTTGGCCAGCAGCTCGCCAGGGACAGGAGCTATTCTAGAAAGACTTCTCTTTTTCAGCCTGTTTTCTCAAATTGGGTGAGGTCAGGGTGCCCATCCCCTGTGTGGTCGTGGAGGTGTCTACGCCTCGCACCGCGCACTCCCGGTGCTTCACTCCATCGGCGAGCGCTCTCCTACATCTAACCCAGCCTTTGACAGAACCCTCTCCTCAGACTGCTCTATTGGCCGTGCAGCCTCCCTCCTTCCTCCATGTGTGAGCCATAGCCCAGGCATACCACCACTCAGGAATTCTGCCACGGTCTGAGAATTTGCCCCACTGACACTTTCGCCAAAGGATTGTTTTAAATAAAGTTTCACTCCTTAAAGAAAAAAAAAGTGGGGGGCTGCCCTACGTAACCCTCACACCAATGAATGAAGAGGCAAGGAAGGAAGCCGGAAAGGACTACCGGTGATTGGCTATGGTAGACGCTTGTCAGGACTGTACCAGGCTAACTCGGAGGAGGCCGATGAACTAAGAAAGGGCATCTGCTTGTTTTTTGACTACTTCCGGCACATACGTAGAAATTTTTTTTTCTTAAGAGTCTTTCTCGGATACACTACCAACGGAAAAGCGGACAAAGCAAGAAGAAAGACCTCGCCCGCTCATTTCCTCGTTCCCAATCCTGCGCGGTTCGCCATGCCCCCTCTCCCGGCCACCAGCCAGGCACCGCGGCCAAACGCGCGCGCCCCCGTCTCACCACGTGTTTGCGGCGCCGTGCCCCTGCAGCCAATCAGAAGGCGAGGTCGCCCGCGGTCGCGCGCACGCTCCGGAGCGGCGTGGGGGCGGGGGTTAGGGGGTGAATGGAAGAGTGAACGGGAGGAGGCGGGCTCGGCGGCGTTAGCCGCATGAATGAGAAAAACGTGCCCCGCGAGAGACGTCGCCCGCGCCCGCGCCCGGGAGCCAATGGGAACGCCGTGAGGGCTACAGACCCTAGGCTGAGGGCAACGGCCGCGCGCCGGCACGGAGGCGAGCGTCGGCCGTCGGGAGCGCGCAGCGGCGGGGCGGGCGTGGAGCGTGCGGGGGCCGCGCGCTGCCTCTCAGAGGCCAGACGGCACTGCTGGGAGGCGGCGGCGACAACGACGGCGGTGACAACGACGGCGGCGGTGACGGGCGCCGCGCCGGGGGTGAGGACCGGGGACGCTGGCCCCTGCGGAACCGGAAGTGCTGGGCTAGTGAGGTGGGAGGGGAGAGTGACCTCTAGGGAAGGGGGACCGCGGAGGGGAGGAGGTTAAGGCCCTACCCCTCCTCGGGCAGTGTGGGCCCCGAAACGGACGCCCGCAGAGTCTAGAGAGCCGCGGCCGCAGGGGCTTGGAACCGGTTGTTGCTGGGCTGCCCAGTTGCGGGGCCGCCGCCCCTTCCTTCCCCGGCCCGTGGTTCTCTCAGCTCCGGCGGGCCCTGCGCCCGGTGGATTCCGTGTTTTCTGGGCCAGGGGGAGTCAGTTCTGCCCCCGGTGATGAGTCCCTTGCTCCCTTTCCCCGCCGGCTGGGAACTGTACTCCTTACACCGCCCCGCGGTTCAGGCCCCTCGCCCTACCCTCCACTGGTACTTATTTTGGCTAGAGATTCGTCCTGTGGTTACCTGTTCTTTCTCCCATCCGTCTGCAGCTTCTCCCTACCCCCACCAGCCAGGTGCTCCATGCTTTTAGTACTTTGTACTTTTTTTTTTTTTTTTTAACAAGTAGGGCTTGGTTGTATTTGACAATATTTTATCGGTAGCCGTCTATTCCTAGGGAGGTTTAAAGTTCCTTAACCAGCTGGCCAAATGAAACCACAAAAATGAGAAACAAGAAAAGTGACTGAAGTTATTAGAAGTAGTTGTAGAATAGGTACACATTACATTGCAGACTATTTTTGCCCTCTTGGGTTTACTTCCTGGTTAATGCCATCTTGTCCAGGATAATCTTAGGTTAGATCTCCATCCTTTTATCCCAGTGTGAGTAGCAGACATCTCTCTGGTACTCATGAGCACATACAAATTCACCTAGTGTTTGTAAGAATTCTATCGCTAGGTACTTTGGCACCTACGTCGATCTGTAATGATAATATTCTTTTTAAACTTCTACTTGGATCTTAATAGCATGTATGCATTCTTCTATATGATGTCTCCACTTCTATATATTCAAATTTAGTGTTCTGTGCTATAAAGTTTGGCTATTTTAACAAATAATCCATGTGCTGTTCATGGCACTGCTCCAAAGGAACTACTTATATCAAACCTTATGAAAGTCTCCAAATTGCATATCTTGAATTGTTTGTTGTTTTGAGACAGGATCTCTGTATATAACTCTTGCCACCCTTGGAACTCGCTTTGTAAGACTAGGCTGCCCTCTCCCTCAGAGTTCTGTCTGCCTATGCCTCCCAAGTGCTGGGATTGAAGTCGAGGGCTACCACGCCTGGCTCTGTATTGTTTGTTTTACACATACATATTTTCACTCATGATTTTTCCCCCTCGGTCAGCATGTGTCATGCACATTCTTGTCCACTTTAGTGATACTGTTGTTGATACACCAGTGTGTGACTGATGAACCACACTCATCTTTCCGGTTTCGTCCCTTCTCTTTCTGCACCACATTCCTTTGATAAGACTTGGTGTGTTGTTATTTATATCCAATAAATTATTTTATCTTGTCCCTTCTAGTATATATCCTAACATTTCAGACGATGGTCTCATTTATATTTCAGTATGTGGTTCCATAATTGTATGTACTACTGTACCATGGCAGAATTAGTCTGTGTGGCTTTTATTCTGTAGTAAATGTGATCTGCAATACTGTAGGATTCACTTTACATAATATTTAAGTAATTTTTCTTTTATCTTTGGAGTTTTGAGGGAAATAGTTCCTTTAATAATACTGTCTTTAAATCAAGAAATTTGCTTGTTCCAGTTGATAAAGATATTTAGGCCTAAAGTCAGGAAACAGAAATAAGCATAAAATTGGGACTAAATAGGAACTGGTTTTTAGTAGGACCATAGAAACTTAGTGTAATTTTTGGGCCTTCATTCTAACGTTACTTACCTCCCTCCCTCCCATCTTTTTTTTTTTTTTTTTTTAATTTTTCTTTTGAGACAAAACCTCACTGTGTAGCCCTGGCTGGCCTAGAAGCTGTTGGCTTGGAGAGATTCACCTGCCTCTGCTTCGTGATTGATTCTCCACCATGGCTGAGTGGTGACAGTAGCAGGCTCCTTTGCCTTTCATGTCTTTGGTAAGAAAAGTGATAAATTCCAGAACACATTTGTACTTCATTGCCTGGAGCTTTCAATGTTTTAATAGCTACTATTGGTATCAAGTAGTATACAACTTGTGGGGAACAGCCTTCATTTGAAATTCTAACTTAAGCAGAAACCTTGGTCTGTAGATTCCAAGGTATGATTAGGCATGTAGTGTGGTAGAAAGGGTCTATGTCAGCAATTATACTCTTGGGTTTGGAACCTGGCTACCCAAGTGATTCAGTGGAATGGCCCCAGGCATTCTCTAGCCTTCAATTTTATATACTAGGATAAGGACTCTGTCACCAGATAATGCGAGTAAAGTGCTTTGAGATCACCAGATGAAAAGCATCCTGTAAAATTAAGATGCTCATGTTGTTTTGTTACTGTGATCAACAGAAATAATTGCTACTCTAATCATATTGAATTACAAGTTTATTTTACCTCTGAATAGGCCAATGTTAGGAATTAAAAACTATTGAATTTTGAGCCAAAGGACCAATCCCTGTGTTGAACCTAGTTTCTCATAGAGAATATTTCACCTTTTGGTGCAGGATCATTTTTTTGCCTAGGAACCTTAATAGATGATTCCAAAAGTTCAAAAATTGAATTTCTGCCTCTTTGTTGTTATAGCTAAAAGCCATAGGCATAGAAAGTGGCACACACAAAAGGAAATAATAGTTACTGTCCTATTTCTAAGCTTCCTTGCTTTATTATAGGAATAAATATCCTTCGTCCAAGGAGGAAAATCTGTTTTAGCAGTGCTCTTCACTCCTGTTCATTTGTTTGATTTTAGATTTTTATATTCTTATATATTTTTGGTTGTGAGCCTAGCCTTTAACGGCTGAGCCATCTCTCCAGCCCGATTTTTATATTCTTGCTATGTGTTGTTACTGTACTTCTGTTAAGAGAGATGGGCTTCTAAGAGCTAGTCCTTGGATGACCTTAGGTCAGATAAAACTAGGTTCTCCTTCCAATCAGAGTAGCCCTTAAAAAGGTGAAGGACTAGCCGGGCAGTGGTGGCACACGCCTTTAATCCCAGCACTTGGGGCAGAGGCAGGTGGATTTCTGAGTTCAAGGCCAGCCTGGTCTACATAGTGAGCTCCAGGACAGCCAGGGCTATACAGAGAA
>NW_022196897.1:71213772-71222724 GCF_008632895.1 Mastomys coucha | reverse complement strand
AAAAAAAAAAAAAAAAAGGTGAAGGACTCTGAATGTATTTTCCACTCCATTTCTACATACGTAGAAGTGAAGTGGAAAATAGTCTTTCTTTCAAACAGTGGCCTGTAGGGTTTTATTTAGCCTTGGTGTTCTTAAGAAATACTATGAAAGAATTTTTTTGATAAAGATAATTTGGTTTTCTCCAGGTAAAGCACCATATCCCACTTGAACTCTGCATCCAGGAAGCCCAAGATTGAAGACAAAAGATCCGAGACATTGACTAACCTGGAAACAGGGACATCTTTGGAACTTTATCTGAAGTAATCTTTAAACTGTCATCAGGTGAAATCAACTTCATCTTATTCTGCTTATTGAAAAAGACATGGCTTCGAGGATTTTAAATTTCCTTTTAGTTTTTCATGAACTTTATGGAAAACAGAGCCCTTAAAAGGCTTGGGAATAACAAGAAGAGATTGAAAACAGGCAATACTGCTGTCTGTTTTACCCCTATTCAAAGAAAGGATTTACAACTCAACCCTGTAACAGCTGTTGTCCAACTTTGGCTATCAAGAGAGAAATAAATAAAATTAAGTCACCATTGCCAGACAGCCAGCCCTGGTGAAGTCAAGGTGTGAGAGTGGTGGCATTGAGAAGACTGCCTGAAAGGGACAAGAACTGCAGTTAAAAAAACCAATCAGCTTCTCTTTAAGCTGGAAGAGACCCCAAGTTCCTTCTTGGATTAAACTAGAAGCCCAGGGCACACCTTTTAGGTGCTGCTCATATTTTTGTGGAAGTGTGGTGTTGTGGAGGGGCTCTTGTATCCTCAGAAGAGTTAAAGCTTCCTGCCCTCCCTGTCCTCTGATACTTCTTTCCTCCCTTTTGAAGACCTGCCTTCATCCATGAGCTATACCTTGATCTGCTTGACTCTGCATGTTTTCCACCTTCGACTGTTTGCATGCATACAGCCTACTGTTTGTCTTCACGTTTTAAACTGTACAAGTTGTGTTTCTTAATCTCCTTTTCTGCTCTATTCTGGGGAGGTGGTTTTTAATCAGTTGAAATCACCTTTCCCCCTCCCATGTGCTTTCCTTCATTTGAGATCTTTTGACCTTTATTTTTATTTGGGAGGGGGAAGGGTGATAATTATACATTTTCTGTTTTCCCCAGTTTCTTTCCTCTTTGTTTCCCTCATCCCATTTTCTTGTCTGTTCTGCCGCTGTGTGGGCCTGGGCTATGCGGCAGGGCACATCTTTCATCAGAGCTCCAACATGCCCGCAGAGTCTGGAAAGAGGTTCAAACCCAGCAAGTATGTACCGGTCTCAGCAGCCGCCATATTTCTAGTGGGAGCTACAACACTCTTCTTTGCCTTTACGTGAGTGTTCTCCAAAGTAGCATTTGACGGTGGGAGGGTCACGCCATGGAAAGTAAAGACTTTTTTCAGTTTCATTAGTTATTTGGAAGGTCACTTAGTTGCCTGACCTTACTCTGTTAGTTTTTCTCTACTTCCTGTCCTTTGGACTCCTAGATGTCTTCATGTTCTCCTATCTAGTTCCATCATAGGTGATGCTAAACTAGGAAGGAAGTAGGAAAACACAGGCTTCAAGAAATGTAAGTGAGTCGGATGGTGGTAGCGCACGCCTTTAATCCCAGCGCTTGGGAGGCAGAGGCAGGTGGATTTCTGAGTTCAAGGCCAGCCTGGTCTACAGAGTGAGTTCCAGGACAGCCAGGGCTACACAGAGAAACCCTGTCTCGAAAAACAAACAAACAAACAAAAAAGAAATGTAAGTGAAGCTGGGCAGTAGTGGCGAATGCCTTTAACCCCAGAGGCAGAGGCAGGAGGATTTCTGAGATTGAGGCCAGCCTGGTCTACAGAGTGAGTTCCAGGACAGCCAGGGCTACCAGAGAAACCCTGTCTCGAAAAACCGAAAAAAAAAAAAAAAAAAAAGAAAGAAAGAAATTTAAATGAAAAAGAGAACTAGAATTGACTTAAATCTTTTTGTTGTTGTTGTTTTTGTTTATTTGTTTTGTTTTGTTTTGTTTTTTTCTTTTTGAGACAGGATCTCTTCAGAGCCCTGGCTATCCTAGAACTTGCTATGAAGACCAGGCTGTCCATGAACTCACATAATCCACCTTCCTCTGCCCTTCAAGTGCTGAGATCAAAGGCTTGCACCACCAGGCTGTGCTGACTTAAGTCTTTTCAAATAGCAATCACATCTGGCATGTCTGAGACATAGGCTAGAATTGTGAAAGCTGAGTACTTCAGAGAGGTGTTGTTGTTGTTGATATTGTTAATTGTTGTTGTTGTCTTTTTTGCTTTTGAGACACAGTATCACTATGTTGCCCATGCTGGCCTGACATCCCATAAGTAGACCAGGTTGGCCTCAAGTTTGTGTTAATCTCCCCTCTGCCTCCTGAGTTCTTGGATTGTATATATGTTTTTACTTTTCTCTGACAAAATTGGTTTTGAGATTTGAGAATTTTGAGACAGAATCTTGATTTGTAGCCTAGACTGGCCTTAAGTTCATGATCCTCCTGCCTTAGCCTTCTGAGCAAATTTACTTAAGATATACTAATGAGACAGTACTGATTTTTAGTGTTACCTACATGCTCTATACTTGTAAGAGCTAAGGTCTGGAGAAGTAAAGGCTCCTGGGAAAGAAGTTTTATTTGGGAAGAAAATACTAGAAGAGTCATTTGCATTAGTTCCCACTAAAAGGAGTGGGAGTTCTTGTACTCATTAATTGTAATGGGAAAAGTAGTTGGCATTCAGAGATACCTCACTTAGAGTCTAGGATCTGCAGCCTTCCTAGTTAGGATCTTAAGACTTTGTTCATATTTGTTTTACTGGAGGAGACTAATTTTTTTTTTCCCCTTCTGTCCCCAGTGTGGCCACCTAATGTCTTTTCTATTAGCAGTTTATAATGAATCTATACCAGCCTTCTGAGCTTTATACTCTTGAGTCACTGATTTAGCATTCCAGTTGCACCTCTTGGAGTGATCAGGAAACTAAGATCTTCATTCTCTTGTCACTGTGTAACTCATATTCTGCCCTTGATATATCAGATAGCAATGGGAGGAGTGCTTCTTCAGTGTCAACATGTTTTGATTTTTGCTGTTTATGTGTAAGCAAAATCAAAAACTTAACCAAGGGATATTTATATCTTTGTGCTTTAGTAGTGTTGTGCTGGGTCAAGAGAGATGTATAACTGGATCAGGGTAATACTTTTAGATGTACCTTCTGGGAATGTCTGTTTTCCTTTGGGAGTCAAGCTCTTGTAGTAGCTAAAGTGTTTAGGTAGTAAGTGGTTTTTCTCTTTCAAACTGTTGTTGAGATCGAGCATGCAGAATTGGTATTTTAATTTGTTAATCTGGAACTACTGAAGTGCTTGGCTTGTTATACCAGTTTGCCCACAAAAGAATTGTCCTGACAGGCATTGTCTTACTGATAGTTGAAGCTGCTTCATTCTTTGCTTCCAGTTGAGTCGGGTCCCTCCTGTATCAGCTGCAGCAAAAAGTTTGGTTTTGTTTTTTGTTTTTGTGCAGGGGATTGACTCTGGGATCTTGTGCATGTTAGGTGACTATTTTTAACATAAAACTACATCCTTAGCCTGGGAAAAAATGGATTCTACTTGGAATTTCTGTTTTAATTCAAATTTAGGAGAGCCTAAGATCATAAGTAAAATTCCTCCATCATTAGTTTCCACAGAATCAATGTTTGGGCTCCCTTTTCTTACCAAAGTCTCACTTGTCCACCCTGTGGAGTCAGTCATAAGCACTTTGTTGTTTTTACTTTATCACTCTTTTTTGGTGCCCTCAGCGGCTAGGAAGTATGGTATTGGATACCCTGGAACTGGGGTTATAGAAGGATGTCTTATGGAAGAACAACAGTGCCCTTAAGCACTGAGCAGTCTTTGTCCCCATCACCTAGCTCTTGCTTCCTCTGAGAGCCTTGAGCCTTGTCTTTTCCATCTGACTGAAGTGTCTCCTAAATAAACATCCTTCTGGGCTGAGGCTCCACTGCTCTCAAGAGTGGTTCTTCTGACTGGGACAGTGGTGGCACTTGCTTTAATACCAGCACTTGGGAGGCAGACACAGGTGGATTTCTGAGTTCGAGGCCAGCCTGGTCTACAGAGTGAGTTCCAGGACAGCCAGGGCTACACAGAGAAACCCTGTCTTGAAAAAAACCAAAAAAAAAAAAAGAAAAGAAAAGAAAAAAAAACTGTACCATGTGAAAGAATTCATAGTTTCAAATGAAGAAGGCTCATTTTGAACTCACTTCTATGTGGGGCCATAAATATGTAACTGCTTTGTCACCCTCCTGTTCTTTTCACTAGGTTACAAGTGGCTCTTACATCAGTCTAGGTCCCAGGTGATAATTACTTTGGGACCCGGAGGACTGGAACCGGAGGAAGAGTTCCTTTCAGCTGGCAGACGTAATTAGTGGAGGCATGTAGGCTTCAACTAATTAGGAACAATTTACTCTCCATGCTTCTTTGTTGAGTAGGGGAAGCTATGAACAGAAATTACCAGTTAGATCTGGTCATCAAAGGAATAATGATGCTTTTCTGTCCCAGAGAAGTCTGCAAAGAGTAGTTGAGGTTCTCCCTAGAGCTGATCCTCCTCCTCCTCATTGACTTCATTTGTTCAGTACTAAAGCCAGGCAGGAGCTGTGAGTAGCCTGTCTTAATTCATTTCTGTCTTCACTGTTTGGGTAGGAGAATCTCTGTTTAAGTAAACCTGCATCTTTCTGATTACATAATAGAATTTGTATCTGGTTTCCATCTGTGGTAGTTTAGTACTTTTTTGTTTGCTTTTTTGAGACAGGGTTTCTCTGTGTAGCACTGAGCCAGTCCTGGGACTCATTGTATAGACTAGCCTGGCCTTGAATTTAGAGATCCACCTGCTTCTGCCTCCCAAGGGCGGGAATTAAAGGTGTGCCAGTACCTCTGGTTGCTTTTTGTTGTTTTAAGACATTCTCACTATGTAGCTCTGGTTAGGCTGGAACTCATTATGTATACTAGGCTGACCTCAGATTCATAGAGATCTGCCTGCTTTTGGAGTATTGGGATTAAAGATGAGTGTCACCATACCTGGCTTTTGAGGTCAGGAAACTGAGTTGAACTCGAGCACTTTATTTCGGCTGTGTGAACGTTTCTAGATGGTATCTTACATGGAATCTTGGTACATAAAATAAAAATTAAGAATGATAGGGTTCAAATGAGATTTATACAAGTCCAGCTTCCCAGACCTCAGAGCTCCTGGCAATATCATTGGGAATCACTAAATTGATCTCCTTTGTAGTGTTCCCAAGTACAAGTCTCAATTTTCCATTTCTGAAGTTGGGGAGAAGAGGTAGGGAGATCTCTGTTTTTGGTAGAATTAAAACAGGTTAGTAATCCAGATGGTCTCTCCCGTGTCCTATCCATGGCCCATCTTGCTTTCTTTCAGATTCTGCCTCAGGTCTCTTCCAGTATTTCTATCTACAGAACTGGGCAACCTCTGTGGGGTCTCCCCTCCCCTCCCCCACCCCTTCTCCCCCCCTCCCCTCCCCTCCCTTCCCTTCCCTTCCTTTCCCTTCCCTTCCCTTCTCATACCAGTGGAGAGGTGTTAGCACCTGATTTGAGTGGGAACAGCCTGGTGATCTGGGGCATTAATTGAAGCATGGTTGTTCCTTTCCTTCCCGTGTGGTTTTCCTCATCCAGGAGTAAGTGCCCAGGTCCTACAGCATACATGGTTAAGCTGCTGGAAATTACAGGTTATAGAAGTAAAAAAAGCAAGTGTAAAGAGAAACTTATGAACCTCTCAGAGGACAAATTGTTTTCCCTGGAATCTTACGGAAGTGTTCCTTGATGAAATTCTAGGCTGGAAATGGGGCATTCATTCCAGCTTTCTCATCAAGAAACTAGACAAATGCTCAAGCAGTATGCTAGGCTTGGGTGGAATGCATGGGCATGTTCTTTAGGAGCTTAGTGCCTCAGTTTTAAGTGTCCTTGAATCTCTAGTACCTCACAGAGGGGAAATGGGATTAAGGATGAAAGAGCTGGAATGATAATTGATGATAGTGATGGTTTTTCTTGTGTCTTCTATCTGGTGAATTCTCAGTGTGATACATGCTGGTTTAAAAAGAATTCTAGTAGCAAAGCATGGCACATGCCATTTAATCTCAGTACTTGGGAGGCAACCAGATGGATCTTTGAGTAAGAGAACAACCTGGTCCACATAGTGAGAACCTGTCTCAAACAAAGAACAGGACCACCCTCCCTCTCCTACACAAAAGAATGTTAGCATCTTTCCTGATATGCCCCTTTATTTTCATTTGTGTATCACACAACTGCAGTGAGAAGTAGCAAGCTTAAGAGTTTCCTGTGAACTGAGAAAGAATTAGAATCTAAAACTTCTTAGTTGAGTTTTTCTTTCTAGGAATTTGACTTTTTTTTTTTCCCTCTAAGTAGTAGGAAGTGTTAGAAATGTTAGGGAACAAGATTTCAGGAGAGTGTCTATTGAAACCCCCACTTCCCCTTTTACTTGGCATTGAAAATAGGCATAATGAATGGGTGGGCAGAAGAACCTGTTCTACCTGGGGTGGTTTATGTCTGGAAATCCCATCAGTGACTCAGCTTCTAAGCTGCAGCCACTCCCTAAACTTCTTGTGCTCTGTGATTATTACTTAAAGAGCTAAGGACAAGCCCTAACTTCTCTCCTTAGGTCTGGCTACATCTCTCTCTATCAAAGGCAACCAATTCAAGCAGGCCATTTGGGGTGGTCATCTTGGAATCTAGCAGTGCTAAAACATGGAAAGCTTTTCCTCAAGACAAGTAGAACATAGGGTGTGGCTGAAGCAAGCTTTGCTCACAGATTGGTGAGGTGGATTGTTCCTTCAGCTGGAGTCCTAGTCTAGAAGCTGAAGGCTCAGTCTAGAAGATACTGTTCATGAAGGTGAATTATCTGAATCACTTAGACATTCTGTCAGTGTGAAGACAGTCTTTATTTTAACAGTAGGTAAACTCAATTTTACTATTACATATTTCACTGGAATGTACTGATAGAGGTTTAAAGGTAAAGTTTGGCAGGATACACAAGGAATTGGGTGATTTATTTTGTCGGAAGCGACACTGAAGAAAAGGTGGGATCTAAAAGATCAAGAGTTGAGCCAGGTGTGGTGGCACACAGCCTGTATGTAATACTATCACCCGGGAGGTTGAAGCAGGCAGGAATACTAGAAGTCCCAAAGTTAGTGTGAGAGTATTCTAGTGTTCCAAGCTGAAATAGGCCACACAAAGAGACCCTCTTTCAAAAACAACAAAACATATGGGAGGATGTGAGGAGGAAAATAATAAGAAAAAGGAAAGACCTAGATTGTGCTCTGAGTTGAGGGGCTACAGTGACCAGTTCTAAGAACCTTAAATCACAAGCACATCAGTGTTCTAAAGATTTTATTTATTTTTTCCCTTCTAATTATCTTCCCAGGCTGTAGGAGTGAAGTGAGTCACCCTTTCTCTTCTTCCTCAGGCGGAAATTGAAGGACAGCTAAGTACTAGGGAGGGGCTCTGACCTGGATGATTGGTTTTCAGTTTCTCTCCTTCCCTCCTGAGAAACCTGGGAAGTAGGCTCTACAGGGACTCTTCCTTCTTACGTTCTACCCTAGCTCACGCCATGACATGAGAAGATCTTTTTTGAGCAAAAAGGAAGGGGCTTTATGGGGCCCCTATCACAGTATGTGATAATACTGTGGAACTGTGGCTAAAGGGGTATTTTTTTCCTTTGACAGTTGTCTTTATTATTTTGGTTCCCAGTTCTATATAGCCCAATAAAGAGAAGCAATGAGTTTATTAATGTTTACTAGCTGCAAAGCCTGGCACATAAATAGTATTTAGTAGTATTTATACATTCTTAAATGGATGGCTGACTTTGAAAAACTGGATAGTGTTGACAGATTTGTGTCTCATTGGTTTATTTTTATCTAATTAAGAAGCCCAGTGCTTCTAAACTGTCCTGGGTCACTATTTACATTTGTGTTTTTTGTTTTAAAGGGAACTGATCACCTTTTTTGACTGTAGTAAGTTTAGTATTTCAGATACCAATGCTGTCTTATTATCCTAGGTCCATCTTTTCCTTCGTTAAATTCTTCCTGTCTTCTGATGGTTAGAAAGGGACAAGGGCAGATGCTGTCCTTATTGTGGAGATTAAGTTCTCAACCACGCAAAGCAGATTAGGGTGTTTAGCTGATGTCTTGTAGTGAGGAGGAAGTTCTTTCTGAGCTCAGACAAGAGATAATGCTGGTTCCTGGGAAAAGAGAAGAGAGCCTCTCTTTTCAGAGTCAGGTTCTGAAAGAACCTGAAGTCAGACTTTACATTAGCACTCTTTATAGTTCTTCCTTTCAGAGGTATCTAAAGCTTGTCTCTTGATTTGAATGCTATGAATACTGGATATGTGTGCCCCCTCCCACCCAGCCTTCCATAGGATTTAGGATTTGTTTCATCTGAAATTCTTTTTAACTTTTCCTCTCATTCTTTGCTCTCTTTTTGGATGTCAGGAGAAATCTAGTTCTTTGTTCTTTATTTTTTTATGAAATGCTTTACAGATTTACATGTCATTCTTGCATAGAGGCCATGATGATCTGTATTATTCTAATTTTAGTTTATGTGCTGCCAAAGTGAACATTGTTTTTTTCTGTGGAGCCCACTTGAACTGGCAATTGTACTTTCTGTGTTCCAAGTATTGGTGTTACAGGTGTGCACTACTGTGCCTGACTTAATTTCTGTCTTCTGATATACATTCTTGTCTGTATTACTATTTTGTCTTTTTGAGACAGTTTCTCTGTGTAGCCCTGGCTGTCCTAGAACTCATTCCATACATCAGTCTGGCCTCAAACTCAAGAGATCCACCTGCCTCACCTTCCTGCATGTTGGGACTAAAGGTGTATGTTACCATGCCCAGAATTATTTTATTTTCAATTCTTCTTCTTTTTTTTTT
>NW_022196897.1:71206468-71213762 GCF_008632895.1 Mastomys coucha | reverse complement strand
TCTGTGTAACCCTGGCTGTCCTGGAACTCACTCTGTAGACCAGGCTGGCCTTGAATTTAGAAATCCACCTGCCTCTGTGTTCCAAGTGCTGGGATTAAGGGCATGCGCCACCACCGCCCGGTGGGTCTAAAAACTTTTAAGTTGCTTCAGAGACAGAAGTGTGGCTGATATCCATTAGTCAGTCCCTAGTTCTTGGTTCTGGTTTGTAAGGAGATAAGGATAAATTGTAAGGCTGTGTAAAGATTCTGAAGAACCAGAAGACCTTGATGCAGGAGGTTAATACAAGATTGTCTCATTCTGATGTAAACTGAACAGTTTTATGGGAGACTGGGATACTGATGGATAGAAAAGATAAAGGTAATCTGCAATGTCACAGGTGTAAATCTCCTAAGAATTACATAATATGTAAGAAGGCTGAATCTCTATGGATTTTTGCTGGTGTCAAAGGAGTTTATTTTCTTTATTGTCTACAGGTGTCCAGGACTAAGCCTGTATGTGCCCATTTACAATGCAATTATGTTTCTCTTTGTGCTGGCCAACTTCAGCATGGCCACCTTTATGGACCCAGGAATTTTCCCCCGAGGTAAGATCTTTCTGTACTCTCATGTAAGCTCCCTGTTGTCATTAAAAATAATTATTTGGGCAGATAACAATTGATCTTGGGCTTGTAGGATTCTTGGATACTGTTACTAGAATATATATCACAATATATGGTTATTTTGGCTCACTTTGGATCAAACCTTCATTATTTAAATTGTATTCTTATTTAAGGTTTTTTTTTTTTAATAGTTTGATGGTAATTTCCCATCCCCGAGCTCCTCTAAGATCTTTCCCCATCTCCCTACCCACCCAACTTCATGTCCTTTCCTCTCAAAAACAAACAACAACAAAACAAGAAAAAAGGAAAATCAAAACAAAATTAAACTAACATGTATACACACAAACTGGAGCCTGCTTTATGTTGGCCTACTATTGTTCCTGGGCTTGATATCCAGTTTCACTCCATTAGAGAAACTGATTTTTTTTTTTTCTTTCTCAACAGGTATCAGTTGTAAATATCATCTTGAATAGCGTCAAATCTTTGATTTTTATTGAGAAATTTATTTAGATTTTGTATACTGAGGGGTGTTAGGTACAAATGAGAAAGTAAGTATGGGTAAGATTCGCTTGAGAAAGGAGATACACGTGTAGTTATATTCGCTCAGAGAAATTAGTGAAGTACTGCTAAGAATGGGTGAGAGACTTTACCAAGTAGAAGACAGGAGGGTAGTTTCAGGAAAAGCAAGTATACACAAAAGCTTGTGCCCATGGAATGATGAAGTCATCAAGCCTGGAGTAGTGTATAGTGTAGTGTATAGTATATGGTGAAACCAGAAAAGAAACCCTGACCCAGCTTGTAAAGAACTTCATTTGCTAAATTAAATAAGTAAGCCTCTGGTAAATATATTACACTTCTTCCCTTGATCCCATAGAGATCTTAAATTTACAAAAACAATTCTTCAGGCAGGGTATAGGCTTTGGCTTTGGCAATGATATAAACTAGATGAAAATTTGAATTTAAGAGTAGAATTGCAGCTTTTTCAGAACTAGATTCAATAGAATTATTTATGACAGCTTAATGGGGCAGAGCAGAGTATAAAACAATCTGGTGCTACACTACCCTGAACATGCTTGATCTTGTCTGAACTCAGAAACTAAACAAGGTTAAGTCCGAGTAGCACCTTGATGGGAAAGGATAGTTTTATCGTGGTAGTTTCAAGGTTCAGAACTTGAGAGGTAAATTGAATGCTGATTTTTATAAACTGAATGTTAAATAGGCTGTATACTGACCTGGTCAGTTCTGCCATTTTTATTATGAGTATAGGAGAAATAGCCATTGAAGAGGGATTGAACAAGGAGGAGGAGGAGAAAGTAAAGAGAAAGCTAAGGAGAGCTCATGACGTAAGTGACTTATTACTAGTATAGTAACTCAAAGTCACTCTTTGTTTTGCTTATTAAGAATCGATTCATTGAGCCAGGTAGTGGTGGTGCACACCTTTGATCCTAGCACTTGGGAGGCAGAGGCAGGTGGATTTCTGAGTTTGAGGTCAGCCTGGTCTACAGAGTGAGTTCCAGGACAGCCAGGGCTACACAGAGAAACTCTGTCTCGAAAAAAAACCAAAAACCAAAAACCAAAAACCAAAAAAAAAAAAAAAAAAAAGTAGTAGTAAGCAAAGATAGAAGATGGTATAATATTTTAAGGGAGAAGCAAACTTTTTACAAGACAGAAGCTCCCTTCTTTGGAAAGGGGATAAGAACTATCATGAGTAAGAGGTAGAGAGACCATGAGTTAACAAAAAGCTATTACTAATGACATCTACTTTCCCCATAAGTTTAAGATGATTTTCTAAGTGGACTTGGGATAGCAAGTGAGATTAGGTTTTCCTGACTGTCATTGCACTCTGAATGACAGTGTTACTACTACTGATTATTTGGAATTTCTGTGAAAGAAGGTTTGTGGTCCAAAAACCAAGGAAGGATATTTAGTGAGTTATTAATATTCATTCATCAGATATTCAGTAGCCTACTATGTGGAAAGCTGTGATGATCATTTGTAATATTTTTTTCTAATTTTTTTGTTCTTGTTTGCTTGTTTGTTTTTTTAGACAGAGTGTCTTTGTAGCCCTGACTGTCCTGGAACTCACTCTGTAGACCAAGCTGACCTTGAACTCCATAGAAATCTACCTGCTTCTGCCTCTTGAGTGTTGGGATTAAAAGTGTACACCACTACTGCCTAGTTTTTAAAATGTTTTTAAGAGCCCGGCGGTGCTTGCTATGCCCTCCCACATGATGGACCCAACCCCTCTGATATTATGAACCAGACTAGATATTTTAACTCTGAAGTTACCTATGTCAGGTATTTTGGTCACAGAGACATGACAGGAACTAGTATAGAAATTGGTACCAGAGTAGGGTAATTTCTGTGACCAAATCTATCCTTGTTTGTGGGGAGCATAAGGAGGAATTAGGAAGTGAAAGCGAGGGAAATGTTAAAATATTGTAAATGCTATTTAATGGGCTATTTTGGTGGAAGTTCTGAAGACTAACGCCAATCAACATGTAAAGACAGATCATGAGGTTTCTGATGGCAATAAGGATTCTATTGAGAAATGGACTACGTCCAATCCAGCAAAGAATTTGGCCATGTTCTGTTCGAGTCCTGAAATTTCGAGTAAGATTGGATTGAAAAGTAATAGACTAGTATATTGGTAGAAGAACTTTAGAGACAGTAAGAATCAGGACATAAAGACTGGAGCATAGCCTGGCAGTGGTGGCACACGCCTTTAATCCCAGCACTTGGGAGGCAGAGGCAGGCAGATTTCTGAGTTCAAGGCCAGCCTGGTCTACAGAGTGAGTTCCAGGACAGCCAGGGCTACTCAGAGAAAACAAAAACAAAAACAAATAAAATGTTTTTAAGGTCATTACTTTCAAATAGCTAAGCTCAGAAGGGAGTGTGTGTGTGTGTGGTGCTAACTGATGAGAATAATTATTGCTATTAAAATAGTTGAGTTCTATAGATGATAAAAGATGTGGAAAAATCAGAAATTTTAAAAAACACCAAGCATTTGACTCTCCTGTTGAAAAGATGTGTATAATAGAGATTTTGTGCCAAGATGATGGTGCATGACATGGTGGTAGGACAGTTGTATGAGCCCAGGTTTGAGGCCAGCCTAGGCAACAGGGAGATTCCTTACCTTTAATTAATTAATTAATTACTATAATTTTATTTTATGTGGGTTATTTTGTGACAGGGTTTCTCTGTGTAGCCCTGGCTGTCCTAGAGCTCACTCTATAGACCAGGTTGGCCTCATTCATTGAGATCCACCTGCCTCTGACTCTTCATTGCTGGGATTAAAGGCATGCACTGCCCATTTAAAAAAAAAATGTTTAGCCTTTAGTCAAATCTTTGTTTAGGAATATTGCAGAGACAAATGCTACATGTAACTTCCTAGTCCGGGGAGAACTTATATTGTGGTATACTCCCTTTACTTTGAAGGACTTTTTGTTTTGTTTTCTTTCATTGCTAGGATTAAATGCAGGGATTTGCTGTTAGACAGTAACTCTATCACAGAGCTACATCCCTGAAGATTTTACATATGACCTGGGCATGATTGCATACCTCTGGTCACAGCTCTTGAGAGACAGAGGCCATCAGATTTATGTAGTTGTCAGGCGAGCCATAGCTATATAGTAAGACCATATGTGAAAAACCAACTATAATTTTATATATGTCACTATTTAGGCTTATTTAGATATAGTATGTATCTACAGAAGTAGTAAGATGTCTCTTTTCTTCCAGTCTGGGGATTAAACCCAGAGTCTTGTGCTTAGTGCACAAGAGATCTACATGCCTCTGTGATTAAAGGTGTTTGTCACTATGCTTGGTTGAAAACTTCATTTTTAATGCCTGTATTATCACTTATTTTTCCTTCCCACATTTTTTGTAGATTAATTATAAAAGTAAAAATTACCCACTGTATATGAGGGGGGAAGTAATATTCTTTGTTTCAAAATGGGAAAATTTCTGGTAGTTGAAAACTTGGGGTAGAGACAAATTGGAGTTTGAGTAACATTATGGGGGAACTGGAATTAAAAGAACAGACCCTTTGGAGCAAGAGATTTGTTTGTGGGGGGAAAACAATTATGCATTTTAATATGTAAATTATCTTTTAAGATAAATCTATAATATGTAAACCAAGGAAAGTCAGCATATGCATATCACTTTCTGAGCACCTTTCTTTTGAACCCTACCTCCCAGTGCAGAGTACACTTCTTCCTCATCTGTGTTCCTGTATCTGTGTAGAGTTGATCTCACAGTATTAGTTAATAGTTCCCAGTCTCTCTTACTCATTAGATTGTGGACTTCTGCCACATTTTTAAAAAATAATTTTTTATTTAAATATAAATTTTAATTAAAGATTTAGTACAAAGGCGGGGGTAATGGCACATACCTTTAATCATAGCACTCATGGAGGATTTCTCTGAGTTTGAGGCAGGCTTGGTCTATAGAGTGAGTTCCAGGACAGTCATAGCTACACGGAGGAATGTTACACAGAGAAATTCTGTCTTTTTTAAGAGACAGGGTTTCTCTGAGTAGCCCTGGCTGTCCTGGAAATCACTCTGTAGACCAGGCTGCCTCTGCCTCCCAAGTGCAGAGGCATTAAAGGCGTGGGCCACCACTGCCCGGCAAAGAAACCCTGTCTTGAGAAAAAAAAGATAACAAAAACTGGTTTTTATTTTTTAAATCTTGTGAGTGTATATGTATGTTATTTATTTTGTATGTGTGTGTATTAGGTGCATTTTATGTTGCACACATGGAGTCGGTTTTCTCCTTTACACCTTGTGAGTCTCAGGAATAAAACTCAGGTTGTTATTCATGGCAGCTAGTGGTGCCTTTACTGGCTAAACTATCTCACCAGCCCTAAATAAAATTTTAATACATATGTATATAAACAAAAATATTCTGTAAAAGTAGGTAAAATATTAATGCATTTTTACAAGATCATCAATGTTTACTATAAGCCAGCATCGCTGTGAAACTAGGAGGGAACTGGGGAAAGTTACCAGCATCCATTAATAGTTTGATCTTTTTTTTATTTTTATTTTTTAGGATTTATTTACTTTGACTGGAGATGAGGTTAAGTAGTTAAGAACACAGGCTATTATTCTTTTTTTTTTTTTTTTTGGTTTTTGGAGACAGGGTTTCTCTGTGTAGCCCTGGCTGTCCTGGAACTCACTCTGTAGACCAGGTTGGCCTTGAACTCAGAAATCTGCCTGCCTCTGCCTCCCAAGTGCTGGGATTAAAGGCATGCGCCACCACTGCCCGGCTTTGGCTATTCTTAAAAAAAGAGGCCACAGGTTTTATTCCTATCACTGACACGGTGACTTCCAAGTCTGTAACTTTACTTCTGGGGGATTTGATGCCATCTTCTAGCTTCTGAGTATTCCATGCATGTGGTGTACGTACATATTTGTGGGTAAACACTTGTGTACATAAAAATAAATATGAGTTTAATTCTGTGAACCCATACTGAAAAGAGAACTGACTCCTGAAAATTGTGCTCTGACCTCCACACGCGTGCTCACACATATACACAAGACTAATGACTAAATTCAAAAACATTTAATTAAAAATATATATTCTTACTATTCCTGATATGAAGGAAAAACTTCTGTTCTTAGCCATGCAGTATGATGTGAGCTATGGCTTTGTAAAATATAACACTATTTTGAAGTACTTAAGAAACTATGTTTTGGGCTGGAGAGATGGCTCAGGATGTAAGAGTGCCAACTGCTCTTCCAAAGGTCATGAATTCAAATCCCAGCAACCACATGGTGGCTCACAACCATCCATAATGAGACCTGATACCCTCTTCTGGAGGGTCTGAAGACAGCTACAGTGTACTTACTGTATAACATACAGTAATAAATAAGTAATCTTAAAATATCATAATAAATAATAAATAAGTAAATCTTAAAAAAACAACAACAACTGTGTTTTGGTGCTAGAAAGATAGCAGAGAACCTGAGTTTGATTCACAGCTCACAGCTGCCTATAATTCCAGCACCACCAGGCGGGGATCTAATACTCTCTTTTGCGTGCACACACACACACACACACACACACACACACACACACATGCACGTGCATACACACATGCGTGCGCATGCATACACAAATACACATCCACACTAACTTTTAAAGAGCTATGTTTTGAACATCCTATGTTCCTAGTACTTAGTAGTTTGGGCATAGTTGTTCTTAAATTTTTCTCTTTTCTAGCCGAAGAAGATGAAGACAAAGAAGATGATTTCCGAGCTCCCCTTTACAAAACAGTGGAGATTAAGGGTATCCAGGTGCGAATGAAATGGTGTGCCACCTGCCGCTTTTATCGCCCTCCTAGATGCTCCCACTGCAGTGTCTGTGACAACTGTGTGGAGGTAAGAACACTGGGTGGGTGAGACTCTTGTTTATACTAAGTTGTCTTCCTCAACTGTATGGTAGGTTCACTTTTAATTAAAATTTTCATTTTTTTTTTTTTTACTTATATGGATATTTTTGCCCACATGTATATCTGATGTGCACTGTGTGCATTTGGAGACTAAAGAAGATCTCACAGACAGCTCTGAGCTTCCATGTGGGCAAATTGAGCCCAAGTCCTCTGGAAGATCTCTCCAGCTCTCTTTAAAAATGAATTTTAAAAAGTTTTGTTTTGCTGGGCAGTGGTGGCGTATGCCTTTAATCCCAGCACTT
>NW_022196897.1:71204397-71206458 GCF_008632895.1 Mastomys coucha | reverse complement strand
TGTTTTTTATTTTTGTGTGTACCTGGTGCCTGAGGAGGCCAGAAGGTAGCATTAGATCCCCGGCACTAAAGATACCGATAGTTGGTTCTGAGCCACCATGTGAAAGCTGGGACCAGGTCTTAAAGAGCAGTAAGAGCTCTTAAGCACTTGTTTTTTTTTTTTTAAACAAAGATTTATTTTTTAAATTATATGTATTTGTGGGTATTTGCACATCAAGTGCCGGTGATAGAGGAGGCCAGGGGCTAGGAAGTTGTAAGCTGACTGTGCAGGCTGTGTAAGATTTCAGATTCCTCTGTAAGAACAGTACACACCTTAATCACCAAGCAATCTTTGTAGCTCCTAGAGTATATTCCTGAAGTATAGTCCTGCTAAGCTGCATAATCTGCATGGTCCAACTGAATCAAATGGTATTTTGAGTGAAGCACATAAGTGCCAGAGCATGAACTCTGTTATTACAGAAGGAAGCTTTAGTTCTAAGAACAGCTTTCCTGACCCCAAGATTCAGTCCCAGCCATCTACCCTTTGGTTACTTAGTGTTACCTCTTGTACAGAAAGTATGGCCTTGTCTTTAGTTCCATTTTTGTCTTCTGTGTTTTTTTTTTTTATTCCCATAAATCTTGAATGTTTTACCAACATTTGTCTTTTTGGTTGCATAGATTGTTTTTAAAGCAAGGGCTACTCTAGGCCAGTAGCCCTGACTGGCCTAGAACACATTATGTAGACCAGGCTGGCCCTCCCAAGTTTTGTGGCCACACAAACCCTCTTGTGTCCCAAGTACTGGAGTTGTAGACTTGTAACATCATGCCAAACTTTAGATCAACTTGAGAATTTGGCTTTCGGCCAGCAACAGAAGGTCTTTCAGTTAACATAGAGCAAAAAGAAACTTCTTGAATTTTTTTAAATTTTAAGTTTTTAAAATTTTTCAAATTTTGTAACTAAATGATCATAAATAACTAAAAGTAAAACTTAAGTTCTGTTATTTAATTCCTCTTTTCCAACAGAAGAGATCTAATACTGCTTTTTTGGTGGGGGTTGTTTTTTTCTTTGTTTTCTTTTTTATATATGTGGGATAGTGGGGGTCTAGGGGTAGACAGGCAGATGTGCATGTGTGCCTGGTACAAGTGAGAAGGGAAGAGGATAACTTGCAGTAGTGATTGCTGGTCTCCTATCATGTGAGTCCCAGGGATTGAACCCAGGTAGTCAGACTTGGTGGCAGATACTTTTACCCAGTGAACCACCGGGCTAAGCCTAGTGCTGCGTTTTGAGGATGCCTTTTATTCTGTGTCTTTTTGCTCCTAGGAATTTGATCATCACTGCCCGTGGGTAAACAACTGCATCGGTCGCAGGAACTACAGATACTTCTTCCTTTTCCTCCTTTCCCTGACAGCCCACATCATGGGTGTGTTTGGCTTTGGCCTCCTTTATGTCCTCTATCACATAGAGGAACTCTCAGGGGTCCGCACTGCTGTCACGTATCCTTGAATGCCTTTGGCTTGTAGGATGGGGGTTGGGGTTGGGGGGGCAAGTTGAATCCTTGAGTCAGGAAAGGTAAAGGGCAAGTGGTCACAGTAGAACCGGGAAAGCAAGGTAATATTGTGTTTTCCTTGACTACTTGGAATCAGCATGGCAGTGATGTGTGTGGCTGGCTTATTTTTCATCCCTGTAGCTGGCCTCACAGGATTTCATGTGGTGCTGGTGGCTAGGGGACGCACAACCAATGAACAGGTAAGGAGAACTGGCAGGAGACTGAACAGGGCTTGTCTTAAGCCCTTACTAATGAAGAACATAACACTTTCTCAAATAGAATGGCAGAGTACTTAATGTGATGATTTAGAGATTAACTGTAGTGGGGAAAGTGAATGGTCTTAGCTGGGCAATGGTGGCACACTCCTTTAATCCCAGCACATGGGAGGCAGAGGCAGGCAGATTTCTGAGTTCGAGGTCAGCCTGGACTACAGAGTTAGTTCCAGGCTAAACACAGAAACCCTGTCTCAAAAAAAAAAAGAAAAAGAAATGGTCTTGTTTTTTTGTTTTTTGTTTTTTTTTTTTGAGACAGGGTTT
>NW_022196897.1:71185537-71204173 GCF_008632895.1 Mastomys coucha | reverse complement strand
GGATTTGAACTCATGACCTTCCGAAGAGCAGTCGGTGCTCTTCCCCGCTGAGCCACCTCACCAGCCCCTCTAATTCTTTTAACAAATATTTAGTCTGCGAATTTATAGAAGCTAGTTGGGACAGACTTTAGGAAATACATAGTACTGCTTAAAGATTATTTTTGTGCACATAATAGTAGCTAACCTTAATTGCTTAGTCGTATCTTGCAGTTAGCCTATCTGTGGATTCTTTAGGTTCAATCAAATATAGATGGTATAGATTTGGAGGGAAAAATCACATCAATACTCAACATATACATCCTTTTTCTTAGCATTGTTCTGTAAATAATACAGTAAGTCCTTATATAGCATACTGTATTAGGTATAGTATAATAGTATGATGGAGACATAAATTAGTGTACATAGGCTATTTGAGTTACTGTACCCATTTATATAAGGGAATTCATCTGGGGATTATTTTAGTCAATATTCACAAAGGTACTTAACCCCAATTTATTCAGGAAACTGATACTCGGGTCAGTTTCCATGAAGTAGACTTAGAATTTGATCTGAGAACTCTCACTCTAGAATCTCTGTTCTTAATCATCACCAGTATCAATTTTTTACCTGAAAGAGTAGCTGTACAATCATTTGCCTTTTGCCATAAAAGTCTTATCCACCTGGTTCTTTCTATCTCCTAGGTTACAGGTAAATTCCGAGGAGGTGTGAATCCCTTCACCAATGGCTGCTGTAACAATGTGAGCCGTGTCCTCTGCAGCTCCCCAGCACCCAGGTACACCCACACCCTTGGTCTAGTCTAGTGTTCATTCTTGGTCAAACTTTTGTCTCCTTTGGGCCTTTTCTGAATAAGGGAAGTTTAATGGAGAATGGCCTTTTAGGAAGGGTTTGCTCTTAGAATGGTGAGTGTTACAAAGAAGAGACATGCTGATCTTCTGGTGAATTCTTGACTTCAGTTGATACTGTTTAGGTATGGCTAATTGCATTTGAGAACTGAGGAAGTATAACAGTTTAACTCTAGGGTGCTAGATATCTGCCTGTAAAGGCCTATTGTTGCTGAAGGTTTCCATTGACTTAATCAGTTTAGCACTAACTTTTACACTACTCTGATAGGACTGGTTTTTGATGCTGAAGATTAAACTGAGGGTCTTGTTCTTTATCACTGAGCTATATACTTCAGCCCATGACTGCGCATTGTATATGCACAATGCTTCCTAGATGGTATGCAAGTAGAAATTTAGAATGAAATAGTAAGTGAAGGAAGAACAATATCAATTAACCAGCCGCCCCGCGCCCCCCCATCCCCAGGGTCCAGGGACTAAACCACCAACCAAAGAGTACACATGGAGTGACCCATGGCTCCAGCTGCATATGTAGCAGAGGATGGCCTTGTTGGGCATCAGTGGGAGGAGTGGCCCTTGGTCCTGTGAAGGGGAATTTGAGGGCAGAGAGGTGGGTTGGTGGGTGGGAGTACACCCTCATAGAAGCAGGGGGAGGGGGAGATGGGTTTCTAATGGGGAAACCAAGAAAGGGGATAACACTTGAAATGTAAATAAAGAAAATATTCCAAAAAAAAGAAAGTGAAAGCCTTTTCACTCTTGCTACACAGGTATTTGGGGAGACCAAAGAAAGAGAAGACAATTGTAATCAGACCTCCTTTCCTTCGACCAGAAGTGTCAGATGGGCAGATAACTGTGAAGATTATGGATAACGGCATCCAGGGAGAACTGAGGAGGACTAAGGTGAGAAATTAGGAAAGTAAAGCTAGGTAAACCCAGGGAATTTTCATCCGATGCAAAGAGATAAAATCTTGAATTGAATGTACCTCTTTGTGTTAAAGTCACTTAAATACAGATATTTTCTTTGTTAGATTTCAAGTTCAGTGACAGTAGACACTGAGCCATTTTCTTCCATGTCTTCATAAGATATAACATCTTTCAGATGATAGACACTCAGCTTTTTTTTTCTTTATTATCCCCAAACTGACTCTTGTCCCAGTACTTACATTATGCCGACTTAATATTACCTTAATGCAGTTTCCCTATCTGATTTTCTCCATTTATTAGTCTAAGGGAAGCCTAGAGATAACAGAGAGCCAGTCTGCAGATGCGGAACCTCCACCTCCTCCTAAGCCGGACCTGAGTCGATACACGGGGCTTCGAACACACCTCAGCCTGGCTACTAATGAGGGTAAGGGCTGCCTTGATTTGTGAGCTAGATGACAGGAATGAGGTACCATGTAATTACGCAAGGGCTGGGAGGTAATAGTTGAATCATGGCTGAGAACACGCAATAGATTATACTTGAGCAGTTTTCTTTGAATAGCTAGAAAAGGAGGGATGCAGTTAGCAATAGACAGTGATTTGGACTTTACAGAGAATTACTTTTTACAATCTTATGTTGGATATGTGAATGGTGTGTGTGTGTGTGCCACGCTGGTGGTGGTGGTGAGTGGGTAGATCAAAGGATAATCTCCAGGAATTGGTTCTTTCCTTCCATTATGGATTCTGGGAATTGAATTCAGATCTTTAGGCTTTTATGGCAAGTTGCTTTTATTTTTTAAGAGTGTGCCTGAGTCAGAGAATTTCTTAATGTGTTTGATGCATTTGCCCACCACAAATTCTGAAACTAGTATAGATCTTTGCTCTTAAAAAAAAAAATCACTCCAACCCCCTTCCTGGGTAGTGATGGCTCATGCCTTTAGTGGGTGTGTCACCAGGGAGGCAGAGGCAGGTGGACCTCTAAGTTCAAGGCCAGCCTGACCTACAGTTTTGGAACAGACCACACAGAGAAACCCTATCTGGAAAAGCAAAACAAAACAAAACAAGAACTGTGGAGATCAGATTGTCATTGAACTCAGAGGGATTTGCTTGCTTCTGCCTCCAGAGTGCTGGGATTAAAGGTGTGTTCTACCACAACTGAGCTTATCACTGCTTTTTAATTTTAATATGTATATGGGTGTTTGGCTTGCACGTGTATATGTGGTCAGCATTTGTCCTCCTGATTCAGCCTTCTGAGTAGCTGGGACTACAGGCTTGCATCTAAGGACCAGGCCCAGCTGAGTCTTTAGACTACAGCAAAATCTTGTTCCCCAGACTTTGCTTTTATTGGGTATATTTGATTCTACCTTGTCTTTTCCCTGTACTTTCAGAAACCCCATAAAGGTTAAAAAAGAATTAACTTTACTAAAAGTAGTTCTCTCTGGGTTTCCCCTGTAGATAGCAGTCTCTTGGGCAAGGACAGCCCCCCTACACCTACCATGTACAAGTATCGACCAGGTTACAGCAGTAGTAGCACATCAGCCGCCATGCCTCATTCCTCCAGCGCCAAGGTACCGTGTTTCTAAGAAGTGGGGGTCATAACTTATGCTAGTTGTGGAGGGAAGGAGGAGGGAACATAAAAGCCAAGGGCATTTACTGATAATTGGTATTAAGGGAGTTAAATTTCCTTGTATTTTTCATCAAAAAAGGAGCAACGACGCATACTAGATAGAACCACTAATTAGTGTCAAATCTGACTTGAGAAAAGACCACTGCCAAGTTACTTAGTTCTGTAAGCCTCATTTCTTGCATCTTAAAATGAGGTATTTGTTCCAAGTCACAGGTTTTTGTTAAGGGCAAACCATATGATGTCCAAGTTTGAAGTGTACTACTGGCATGTAATTCTGTTCTTCAGTGGGTCTTTGGGCTCTAGTGTCTGGAAGCTATCAAAAGGATTGCTTAAGACTGTTTTACTCTTTACCACAGTTGAGTCGTGGAGACAGCTTAAAGGAGCCAACTTCAATTGCAGATAGCAGCCGCCATCCCAGCTACCGCTCAGAACCCAGCTTGGAGCCAGAGAGCTTCCGGTCTCCAACTTTTGGCAAAAGCTTTCATTTTGATCCATTGTCCAGTGGCTCACGATCCTCCAGCCTCAAGTCAGCTCAGGGCACGGGCTTTGAGCTGGGCCAGTTGCAGTCCATTCGTTCAGAGGGCACCACCTCCACCTCCTATAAGAGCCTGGCCAATCAGACACGTAATGGAAGTCTATCTTATGACAGCCTACTCACTCCTTCAGACAGCCCTGATTTTGAGTCAGTACAGGCAGGGCCTGAGCCAGACCCACCTTTAGGCTACACCTCTCCCTTCCTGTCAGCCCGGCTGGCCCAGCAACGGGAAGCCGAGAGGCACCCACGTTTGCTGCCAACTGGCCCACCACACAGAGAACCCTCACCAGTCCGTTATGACAATCTGTCTCGCCACATTGTGGCCTCACTCCAGGAGCGAGAGAAGCTGCTACGACAGTCACCTCCACTTGCAGGCCGTGAGGAAGAACCAGGCTTGGGAGACTCAGGCATTCAGTCAACACCAGGCTCAGGCCATGCTCCCCGTACTAGTTCTTCCTCAGATGATTCCAAGAGATCACCCTTGAGCAAGACTCCACTGGGACGCCCGGCTGTCCCCCGTTTTGGCAAACCAGATGGGCTAAGAGGCCGGGGATTAGGGTCCCCTGAACCAGGCACAACTGCCCCCTACTTGGGCCGATCAATGTCCTATAGCAGCCAAAAAGCCCCATCTGGTGTCTCTGAGACAGAGGAAGTAGCATTGCAGCCATTATTGACACCCAAGTAAGTATTTGTCTTACCCCTTCATTCCACTTAACTAGCAGAGGGCAGCAGGCCTTTGACTGTACACGAGTCTAGTATAGGTATTCTGGGGATTCTGAGAACTCTTTTCACATTTGATTGTCTTAAGAGATTGCAGATAGATAATATTCTGCCTTCCTGAAATACTGCCTTCCTGAAAGTTTTATTTGCCAGAAATTAAGTAAATGAGAGCTTCAGTTAGGAATGAATTGGGGAGAAAGAGGAATCAGTCTTATTTAAAGCATATCAATAAAGTAAAAGGGACTGGATTGTTTGAGTAAGAAAATATGTGAAAAAGCTCACCCACCCTGACATTAGAGCCTTTGTGTGTGTGTTTTGTGCATCTTTCCCTGATGTCTGTTTCTTCTTTTTCCCCTAGAGATGAAGTACAGCTCAAGACCACCTACAGCAAATCCAATGGGCAGCCCAAGAGTATAGGCTCAGCTTCCCCTGGCCCAGGCCAGCCACCTCTCAGTAGCCCCACAAGGGGAGGAGTCAAGAAGGTGTCAGGGGTGGGTGGTACCACTTATGAGATTTCTGTGTGAATCTTGGCACCTCCCTTCCCCCACACCTCTGCACCTACACCAAAGGGCCTCAGGTGGCCACCTTCCTTCCTTCAAGGGGCTCCCCTTCTTTGCATGGACATTTTCTAAACCACCGATTCCAAGAGGATGAGGTTTATTTTACAAAATGCCATGAGTTAAGGAGAGTTGGGGCCCTGAGACTGGGGTGGCACCTCCCCCTCCTTTGATCTTTTAAGACCTTCCCTTCCTTGATCCCTGGACCAGACTCAGTGGACATTTGTGCAATTGCTCGCCCTGGAGGGAACCAGATCATTTTTAAACCAGAAATAATTTTTTTTATTATTGTTACGGATTCTATTTTTTTCCTCTTCTCCGTTACCAGGTGTGTGTGTACATATATATATATATATATTATAAATATCAAAGAAATTATATATCTATCCTGGGATGGGAAAACAAGGGAGGGATATATAGATATATATATATATATAAGGAGGGGGATCTTATTCTTCCCTTTCCTTAGACCAGCAGGAAAAGAGAGACATTAAAGTCTTCCTTTTCTCCATGGTTCCCTCTCTTTTGTCCCAGTTACTAAGGAAGTAGCACCCTCTGCTGGTGCTAAGTGATTAGGAAGGAAACCTGGGTACATCTGGGGTTCTCAGTCAGATAAAAGAATTTGGGAGGGTTTTTTAGGCTCTTTCACATCTTTCCCCAGGAAAGGGGTCATGGTTCCATGATGGTGGTGGGAGATCAGGAAGAGAGCTTGGCCTAATTTAAGAAACATCAGGCAACCCCGCCCTCCATTCTTGGGAGACAGGGATTGTGGTGGGCTGCAGTGAGCCCCTTCAATGCTTCCCTATAATCCACAGAAAAAAAATCTTAAAATCCAAGGCCAGGAGAGAAGAATCCAAAAAGCAATATTTTTCATCATATGCCAAAAATGGGATAGAGAGAAGGAGTGGCAGGCTAGGCCCCTCCGATTGTCCCTTGGGGTTTACCCCTTAGCCCACCTCAATATGGTGCTGGGTAGAGGGGGTAGCTGGGTTCTCACCTTTAAACAGGGAAGATTCCAGCCTCTATACAGAGACCCTTTAATTTTTTTATTCTGATTAGCCATTTTAAACCAACAAGGAATAAAATAAATCCTGATCTAATCAGTTCCCCCTGACTTGTGTTTTGTCTGATTAAGGCAGGGTGAATGGTCTTATGGAGTCAAAAGAGAAACCTCATTCTCTGGTTCTGTTTTTATTCTGGCTATCAAATTAAATGCCCTGCTGGGTGAGAAAAACCTAGCTTTTCATAACAAAAACATCCTGTCTGTTGAATCTCTTGCTATTCCTTAATTTCTTCTTTTGAAAGTAAAAACAGCTAAGCATGGTGGTGCCTGCCCTTGATCCCAGAACTTGGTGGGTAAAGGCAGATGGGTCTCTCGAGCTTGGGGCAAGTTTGTGTTCATAGCCAGCCAGGGTTGCATAGTGTGATGTTATCTCAAAACAACCAAATCCAGCATTAAACTTCTTGACAGAGGTTCATTTTAAAAAGCATGTAGGGAAAAAAAGTCAGAGAGGGAAAGGAAAAGATAAAACTTGCCTAGTACACACAAGTCTCAGGGGTCAGGCCCCAGAAAAAGGTAGGAGCATAATGAAACAAATACTAGTTGGTTTTCCCTGCTAAAATATACTGGCGAGTGTGGATCACCAGTTTCCCTGTGGTATATAAACACAGGTATAAACCTTATTTGGACCAGCTTTCCAGATGGAAGATGAAGATCATCCAGGCATTTTTCTCTGAGCATATTCAGCAAAGTATTTTGTGTCTATGGTCGGAAAATTCTTGCAAACTGTTGTTTTCAGACCATGTTCTCTATTCTCATTTTGATTTTCCAGCCTGCTAATAAGTAATGTGATTGCAAGATCCAAAATTTCTTACATTTTATACTAAACTTTGACTCAAATAGAATGGCACTTGTCTTTTAAAAGGCAGCCAAACTACTCAGTTTGTTAAACACACTTTAAAACAAAACAAAACACTGAAGTCCTGGAATCAAACTATACAAAAGAGGGGAAAAAAGAAAAACAGCTTCTTGTAAAAAGCCAATTGGACTAAACCATAAAAAAGCATGGCCCTTCTCTAAAGTGTATTAATCACATGCACAGCAGGGGCTGGCCCCTCTCCAGCTGTTGGATGCTCCCACAACAGGGTCCAAGTGCCTGGAAGACAGTTTTTATCAGCAGGTTCAGTATTACAGGAAAGCCATCCTTAGCAAAGTCCACTAGTCCTCTATTAACGGAGGCTGCTGCTGCTGCTGGCTTGAGAGCTGCCCATACCTGGGTGGTCTGGACTATGTCGGTTCTGAAGAAAACAAAGAAAAGGGTAAGAACATTCAGAAACTAAATAGATGGACCTAACTGGATGTGGTGGTGGTGCGTGCCTTTAATTCCAGCACTCTGGAGGTAAAGCAAGTAGATCTCTTGAGGTAGAAGCGAGCCTGGTCTAACACAGTGAATTCCAGGCCAGCCAACACTACATATTGAAATCGTGTTACAAAACAACAAAAAAGGTGGCGCACGCCTTTAGTCCCAGCGCTTGGGAGGCAGAGGCAGGCGGATTTCTGAGTTAGAGGCCAGCCTGGTCTACAGAGTGAGTTCCAGGACAGCCAGGGCTATACAGAGAAACCCTATCTAGAAAAACCCCAAAAAACAAAGACAAACAAAAAACAACAAAAAAATCTAAATAAATACAAGATGAGCCTGCTTGCATAAACTTGCTATCTCAGTTACAAAGTCCAAGGCTTGCCTAGACAACCAGTGAAACACTATCTCAAAAATTATCAATAAGAGGCTGGAAAGATGGCTCAGTGGTTATAGGCATATACTATCTTGTAGAAAACCTGAATTCAGTTCCCAGCACCATCATAGCTGTGACTCCAGCTCTAGGGCTTAAGCCCTCTTCTGGCCTCAGGACACTGCACTCATGTAGGGAAGCACATGTAAAAAAAAAAGGTGGCACGGGAAAACTCAATGGGTCCCAACCACAACAGCCCCTACCTTCTTCTTCTTCTTTTCTTTCTTCTTCCTTTTTCGTTCAGGATCCTCCTCTTTCTTCTTTTTCTTCTTCTTGTGATCTGAATCAGATGGTGTTTCTGTAGGAAACATTAAGAGCCTATAACCTGTTGAGCTTAAGACCTACTGCTATAAACTCTTAAGGCTACAGGAAAATCTAACTCTAGAAATCCTATTTTTCTCAAGTGTCTAGAAAGGATACAGAGGAGCTGCTAGAGCACCTGTACTAACACTACTTGCCCAAGAAATGTTACTACATGAATTTCTTCTTGGAGAAAATTGTGGTCCAGAGTAACTAAGCTTAACTGGAAAGGCCAGGCCATACCCAAGCCAGTGTCTCCATCTGAATAAGAGATGCTCCTTACCTGGGGGAACAGGATCCTGGGTACGGCTCTGTTTGTGCTTATGCTTATTCTTCTTTTTGGGAGGCTGAATATGCATCAGACGACACTGCTCCGGCAACTGAGGGAACCAAAGGAAGGTCCCGTTGAATAGAGAGAATCCTCTCTCCCATCATCTGTTCTCAGTAAATAATGAAGAAACAGACTTGGACAGAAAACTACCTCTGTGCCTTTCAGGCCATTTGCTTTCCTACTCCCCAAAAAGAGACTCACCGGGCCAGTGTGGAGGCGGAAGCCAGACAGCATGGTCCCTGTGATTGGATTAAAAGAGCCACCAAGAATAGGAGGCTTCTCAATGAGGGAGCGGAGGCTGCTGTTGTCATGGGAGCCAGGGAGATCAATCATCCCTGGCAGATCAGGCAGGAAGTTACTTAGCTTCTCCTTCACTTTCTTCCCACAGAATTTATTATAGGCTTGTTCCAGGTTGTAGTGTGTGATTAAATTGGTGCTGCCCGTCAGCTCTGTGCTGCCTAGAAAATAGTAATAGTGAGATTATACCAAAAGTAGACAACTTTTTGTTAGTAACTCAGAAGGAAATTGAAAGAAAAAACAATCTTTAGATTTACTTTATATGCATGTTTATTTTGTCTGCATGTTATGTATGTGTACCATGTGTGTCTGGTGTCTGCAGAGGTCAGAATGGTTGGATCCGCTAGAACTGGAGTTAAGGAAGGTTGTAAGCTGCCCTAGGAACTGATCTGGCTCTTTTGCATATCCCGTAGAGCCATCTGTCTAGACCCTGGAAGGACTATATTTTAATGTAAATGAGGAATCTATTTTGTAAATGAGGAATTATTGTCTTAATTCTTCTTAAATAGAATTCTAATTCTCCTGTTGCTATGAAGAGACATGGCTACAGCAACTCTGAGAAGGCTTGCTTACAGTTTGAGAGGCTTAAGTTCATTATGTTTGGTAGCATGGTGAGCGCATGGTGCTAGTGTGCTAGTGATGGAGTTGAGAGCTGTCCTCAGCCCAGAAAGAGAGCCTAGACATGGGCTTTTGAAACCTCAGAGCCCATCCCCAATGACCATACCTCCTAATCCTTCTAATCTTTTTAAAGGAATTCTATTCCCTGGTAACATTTAAATATATGAGCCTTTGGAAGCCATTCTTATTCAAGCTACTGCAATTAATAAGCTTTTTTTTTTTTTTAATAAAATAAACGAAACAAAGCCAGGAATGGTGGCACTTGCCTTTAATCCCAGCATTCACGTGGGAGGCAGAGGCAGGCAGATCTCTCTGAGTTCAAGACTAACCTAGTTTACAAAGCTAGTTCCAGGATAGCTAAGGCTGTTACACAAAGACTCTGTCTCAAAAAAAAAAAAAAAAAACATACAATTAAACAAACATACACACATCCGCTAGCACACACACAAAACAGAAACAAAAGCAAATTTTGTTTCTGAGAATTAAGACAATAATTCCTCATTTACAAAATAGATTCCTCATTTACATTAAAATATAGTCCTTCCAGGGGCTAGACAGATGGCTCTACAGGATATGCAAAAGAGCCAGATCAGTTCCTAGGTTGAGTATCAGTAGGTCAAAGATCTGAAGTTAGTGAATTCTAGCACTCAAAAGGTTTCATATTTTGGAGCATTCCAGACTTCATATTTTTGGTTTCAGGATGTACATCTGAGTATCTATGCAAATATGCTAAAATCTGTAAAACTGGAAACATTTTAGATAAGCATATTATAGACACTAAACCTGTAATAACATGATAGGCAGGTATGGTGGTGCACACCTGTAAGTGTAATGCCAGGACTTAGAAGGCTGAGAGGCAAGGCAGCTACATTCAAGGCTAGTTTGGGCTACCTAATGAGAGCCTGTCTCAAACACCCCACCTCAGTAACATATAATAAACAAATACAAAATACTATACTATGGGCTAGAAGGATGAAAAGGTGATGGAGCAAAGAAGGGCAGAGATAGAAACTGAAAAAAGAAAAAGCTAACTAGAATAACTTACTTGACATTGTATCAAATACTGTTCTGCTTTTCATAAAATCTCTCAGAAACATCTCTATGTGGACCAGCATATCAACCTTATAGTTCAGTTACAGATACAATATATTCAATGGCCGATGTTTTTCAAAAGAATAGAAATAAGCTAATAATGTGGACAAAATAAAAGAGTAGAAATATCTAATGTAGAACCTCCCTGATAATTATGACACATACAGGTAAAGTGGCCTGTTTATGGCATTTACTTGGGAAAGTTCAGGTTCTGCACTGTGAAGGCAGAGACGGTGTCTTATTCACATGACTGGTTAGTGCCCAGGTTACACATTAAGATGTTTCTGACATAAACAAGCACTTTTCTTCTGGTCTAGGTCTTACTCTACATGTTTCCTTCTCTTCACTGTGAAATAACCGAGAAGAACGATGTACAACAGTGTTGGGTCTTTAGTGTTACCATCCCTTCCCTAACTCTGGGCACACCTTCTGTTTTATCTCCTTTGTCCTGTTCTGCTAGTGCTCCTCCTTCCAGATGCTTACGTTGACGGCTCAGTTGAGAAGGCACTTGTTGCTTTTCTTTTCTTTTTTTTTTAAATTAATTTTTATTTATATGAGTACACTGTAGCTGTCTTCAGACACACCAGAAGAGGGCATCAGATCCCATTACAGATGGTTGTGAGCCACCATGTGGTTGCTGGGAATTGAACTCAGGACCTCTGGAAGAGCAGCCATCTTAACTGCTGAGCCATCTCTCCAGCCCCCGACTTGTTGATTTTCATAATTTTTTTTTTTTTCCAAAAGGGTTTCTTTGTTTAACAGCACTGCCTACCCTGGAACTTGTTTTGTAGACCAGGCTGGTCTCAAATGCAGATCTGTCTACCTCTGCCCCCCCAAGAGCTGGGACTAAAGGTGTGAGCACCACAGCCAGTGCTTTTCATAATTTCTAAAAAAAGGAGCTCAAGCATATCAAAATGGCATATTCTAGTAATACCAGCATTCAGGAGATAGAGGCATGAAAATAAGGAGCTCATCCTTGACTGCAGGAGTTTGAAGCCATTCTGGGTGACATGAGACTGCCTCAAAAAAAGAAAAAAAAGAAAGAAAGAAAGAAATTAAGTAAATATGAGATAACCCAGGTTCCATTCTCAACACCTACAGGGCAGCGTGCAGGCATGTGTATATAAATCCAGTTAGAGGTCAGAGATGTTTTCTCTGACCTCCCTGAATACCAGGCACACACACACATACACACACAGTGCATATACACACATGCAGAAAAACATTCATACACATAAACACTAAAAACTAAATCTATTTGAACTGTTGGTTCTCTGAAAATGATTTATAAAACTCTTTAAGAAGCCATGACTCTAAAAACAAATTTGAATTTCCAATTCTATGTCAATTCTATGCAGGTTCATTTTTTTCCCTTTTCTTGAAGTTCTAAATATTGTTCACATCATTATGGCCTCTCTATTCCAATTCTTGGAACTCACATTCTGTAGGTTTAGAAAGCAATACTTCTTTATAAAACAAAAAACAGTGGCACAGTGCTTATGGAGGTCATGGAAGGCCTTGAGTGTGATTTTAAGCATGATGGAGGAAGGGGGCAAATAAGCCTCTACTTAAATTCCCATGGTACTTGAGTCTAATAATTTTTTTAAAAATGATTTATTTAAAAAATTTTTTAAAGATTTATTTATTATATGTAAGTACACTGTAGCTGTCTTCAGACGCACCAGAAGAGGGCGTCAGAACTCATTACGGGTGGTTGTGAGCCACCATGTGGTTACTGGGATTTGAACTCATGACCTTCTGAAGAGCAGTTGGTGCTCTTACCCGCTGAGCCATCTCACCAGCCCCTAAAATTTTTTTTTGATACAGAGTTTCTCTCTAAAGTCTTGGATAACTTGGAACTTACTATGTAGACCAAAGTTAGCCTTGAATTCAGAGATCGACCTGCTTCCACTTCTTGATTCACCCTAAAAGATTTATTTTTATCTTATTTGTGTGTATATGTGAGTGTGTTGTGTGGATGAATGCCACATATTCTTTACCTGTGCAGGCTAGCAGAGGGTATTGGGGTCCCTGGAGTTGGAGTTACATACAGATAATTAATTATGAGGTTCCCATGTGGGTTATGGGAACCAAACTTGGTCCTTTGGACAACATCATATGTCCTTAACATCATAACCTTAGAGTCACCTCTCCAGTTCCTATAAGCCCTTGTTAAGGCAAGGTCTCATGTAGCCAACAATGACCTTGGACTCCTGATCTTCCTGCCTATACCTCCAGAGGGCTGGGATTACAGAAGTATACTACCAAGCCTGGTTTGTCAAGTATGGAGACTCAATAGAGAGAGGTCTTTATGCGTGCTAAGCATGCACTCTACTGACTAATCTACATCCCTAGCCTTCCTAATCATATTTTATTACAACTTAACTTTGGAGTCTAATCAACCACTCATCTTCCATGCAAACTTTCTAATGTATCCAATTGGATCTAATTATCTTCTGAGTAGAAAACAGCAGCAACAAAACTGTGGCACTATTTCCTTTGAGAAAATGACTTTCTAATTTTGTTCACCTATATAACTTCTTCAGGGTTCAGTTCAAATGAATCTTATTCTTGCTATCATTTTGGCTAACACATTTTGAGAACCATCGGGTAGTTTTTAACATTGCTTCCTGTGTGAAGCACGACTATAAATAAATAGGACTGACACCCATAAAATATAAGCACAATCCTTAGACCATGTATTTTGGATCTCAAAAAATAAGCTATCTAAAGACCAAGCTTAAAAACCTCCACTTCTCATAATCCCACCATACCCAGCATTTGCCTCGGATATTCAGTACTTACCAACTGATTTATAAATAAACAGTATAATTAGAACAGGTAATGCAAAAGATAAACTAAGAAGCCGGGCATGGTGGTGCAGACCTGAAGATAGAAGCAAGTGGATCTCTGTGAGTTCAAGGCCAGCCTAGTCTACAATGAATTTCAGACAAGCCAAACCTACATAGTGAGACTCTGTCTCAAAAACCCAGTAAGATGGGCTGGAGAGATGGCTTAGCAGTTTAAGTGCACCGACTGCTTCTTCCAGAGGTCCTGAGTTCAATTCTCAGAAATCACATGGTAGCTCACAACCATCTGTAATGGTATCTCATGCCCTAACAGAGATCAATACATAAAATAAATAAATCTTAAAAAAATAAGAACAACTATAATAAGGAAAAAAACCTGCTTTATCATTTCTTTATGCTTCAGTTCTCGATTATAAAATATAGACAATACCTATCTACCTAAAAGGACTAGGTAAGTATTACATACTATTACACACTGCACTGATGTGAACTTCAAACTATTTGCTAATAGATAATTGGGATAACTGAACTTTTTATTTTTTATTTTTTTGAAGCAGGATCTCATGTCCCCCAGGCTGGGCTTGAACTCCAGATCCTTCTGCCTTCACCTCCTGAGTGCTGGTAATGTAGTACCACAAGTTCCCTAAGACTCAACGTGCCCAGAATGTCTCTTAATTTTTAGCTCTTCAAATGTTTTCTTTCCATAACTTCCTACTCTCAGACTACCATACCTTTTGTATGGGACACTCACACTTCCTCTCTCCGTTTATTTTTAGATCTTTGTTTCTGTAGGCTTTACCTTTAACTTGTATCCTGTATTCACTTGCTTCTCTACTGCTAAGACCTGGTCCAAATCATCTCTTTTCTGAACACTGACTGGTAACTTCTGATTATCCCATTTTCATTTCTCATGTTTCTGCTGAATATCTAAAAATCACTAAATTAGATCATTTCACACTCATGTTGAAATTACTTCAATTTGAACGTTTAAACAACCTCCATTGACTTATAAAGGCCTCTACCTATTTCTCATCACTCCTGGATTTGTTGGCTTTCCTGAGTCCAGTGTGTCTTCTGCCCCTCAGATATTCCAAGCCCCCTGCCCCAAAGGTCTCCTAATTTAGTTTCTTGTATCTAGTATCTCCTCTCTGTCCATACACGGATGGCTTTGTTTATTCTTGAATGCTACCTACTCAGAGATGATTCTGTGAACGCGATGCCTTATGCATAACAGGCAGTTCTATCACTGAGCCACGCCCCCCACAATTTCCCCCGAATCATTTTATGAATTTAAGAATTGATTCAATTTTAATCCTTTCTTTGAGCAGGTTAATTTCCGAGTCCCTGAAAAGGAAGGCAACTTGCTACAAACCAACAAGTTTGTGACAGACTTTAAACTAAAATCTTAGCGTCTCCAGAAATGTTAAATCAGGTCTCCCGAGTTCCAAACAACGGCTCACGTCTTTAAGAGTCACAAACGGCGGTTAGAGAACCCGGATCACAGAACTCCTCGCTAGAAGTAGTCCCAGATAGTCACAACCAACCCAAACCCACGCCAGAAAATCAAGTTATCTCTTAGGGTTGTGAGTCGCCAAAGGGCTTCTGACACTGTTGCCCACTGGCCACGCGTAGCCCTGTTATCTCACACCTAGCGCGGCAGGACGTTCGCCACAACCGTCTCCTAAACTATTATCTGATTGGCTACTTTTGGCCCACTACTCACCGGGCAATTCCCGCATCAGGTAGAAGGGTCCGCTTCCAGCGGTCGACTTATCGGCTCCCGTGGGAGCCGAGGTCGCCGTAGAGGGCGGGGCTGTGCCTGGACCACCTCCCGGAGGAGGAGGGGGTGGCGGGGGTGGCTTTCCAGGCCCGAAGCCTAGGGCGCTTGGTGGCGGTGGGGGGTCAGTTTGAGCTCCAAACAGCGCCGTGAAGTTCTCCATAGCACTCTCCGCTCCTGGTTACCCGGGAATCAGGCGTTAATTACTTTCATTGGACAGTACTTTCACAGGGTACCACCCTCTTCGTCTAAGAGCTTCCCATCATTGGATACATTAAGGCCCGCCCACCGTCTTCCGGCAAGTTACTTCCGTCGCCAGAGAGGCTGTTCAGGTAGTGTTTCGCAGACGAATGGCCAATAAAATGACTCAGGTAGAAAAGCGACAACAATGAAGACCAATAGACTATTTAACTCATTTTCTGATCCATTATAGCACCCAATAAGAGTTCTACATCCGGGTCTGGAGGCGTTGCATCTGATATTTGACCCAATAGAAGCCTTGCTGGTGGGAGGACGACGATTTGGGGAGCGGGAGTGAGCCTGCGAGAGAGTAGGCAGGAAAGATGGCTGTCCTCGCGCCTCTGATTGCTTTGGTGTACTCCGTGCCGCGGCTTTCTCGATGGCTGGCCCGACCTTACTGCCTTCTGTCTGCTCTGCTTTCCGTGGCTTTCCTCCTCGTGAGGAAACTGCCGCCGATTTGCAATGGTCTCCCCACGCAACGCGAAGATGGCAACCCGTGTGACTTTGACTGGGTGAGCGCCCCCTGCCTTACCAGCTCTCGACCTTGACCATCCCTGCCCTGCAGGTGCATGTGAAAATATGAGGGCAGGTTTCGGGAGGTAGCGGCCTTATCTAGTCTTAACCTTCGTGTTTAAGATGGAGAAACAGGTTCCAGGGTTTCCATCACAGATGAACAGTATTCTACAGTGATTCCAAGTTATCTGGGGCGCCAGTGAAGAAGACAAGGCCCCTAGAAGAAATACCATTTAAAAAAAAATTTTTTTTTTTAATTTTTAACGAAGTGGTCACAGTGTAGTTAGGCGATTTCCCAAGGTAACACAGCGTTCAGAAAGTGCTGTCTAATCTTATTCAATTCTCAGATAGACGGGCAGACATAGGTCGCTGACTCAACAAAATGAATGACTTTGGTGGGAAATCGGCTACTCTGAGTAAAGTAACTGCACACACTATCTTCCTGAGGTGGGATAGCAAAACAGGGAAAATAAATACGAGGTTGGGGAAAGCCCCCCAATCATCTAAGAAGCAATATTTAAGAACAATTAACATTTGCCGTGAAGATTGTGGACATAGAGCTAATATTTCTTTCCTATACAGATATTTATGCTAAAATAGCAATGACCAGGACTTAAGGCCTAAAGGTATTAATATAACCTTGGGTATGCCTCACATGTTCTGGGACTCTCAAACAAGATTATTAACTGTTTACATTAAAGATACAATACTGTTACCAGGCTTTACATTGTACGCTTTTAATCCCAGCACTCTGGAGACAGGGAGGTGGACTTCTGTAAGATTGATGTAAGCCTGGTCTATATAGGACTTTCCAGATCCATCAGGACTACCATAGTTAGACCCTAACTCAAAACAAAAGAGCACACCAGATAACCCACTTATCTCAATTCCTGTACTCTAGAGTCTTTATAAATTGCCTCTTAACAATTGCTCTATGATTTCATTAGGCCCTCTGAAGATATTATCTTCAAATCCCACCAATATAGTATAGATGACTATAGTAAAGAAAATGAAGTGCTTATGTTTTTGTTTTTTTATTCCCTCCCCCCGCCCCCCCAAGACAGGGTTTCTCTGTATAGCCCTGGCTGTCCTGGGAACTCACTCTGTAGACCAGGCTGGCCTCAAACTCAGAGATCCACCTGCCTCTGCTGGGATTAAAGGCATGCACCACCACCACCTGGCGCTTATGTTTTTTGAGTCTTTCTGAACTCATCTTCTTTCTCTCTTAGCCCACATACTTAAGACTATACTAAAATAGCCTAGGAATGGAAAGATAGTTCAGTGGTTAAGAACACATACTCAAGCCATGCAGTGGTGGCATATGCCATTAATCCCAGCACTTGGGAGGCAGAGGCAGGTGGATCTCTATGAGTTTAAAGCCAGCCTAGTCTACAGAGCTAGTTCTAGGACAGCCAAGGCTACATAAAGGAACCCTGTCTTGGGGGAAGTAGGGGAAATAATACATTACTCATTTCTGATAACCCAGATTTGATTCCTAGTACCTACATTAGGAGGCTTGGGGCTGCTTGTAACTCTGGAATTGAGGGGGTCTTTTTTAGGGACCTGCACTCACTTGCACATACCAAGCACACATGTATGTGATAAAAATAATAAAAAATAAATATGGAATTAGGAAGACCTCAACTCTGGGGACTGGAGAGATGAGATGGCTCAGTAGTTAAGAGTACTGGCTGCTCTTTGAGAGGACTTGAGTGAGGTTTCTAGCACCCACATGGTGGCTCAAAACCATCCATCATTCCAGTTTCAGAGGATCCAGCAATGACCTCTGGTCTCTGTGAGTACTAGACACACAGTACATTTATATACATTCAGGTAAACCCCTAATACACATTTAATGCATTACACATAAAATAAAAATAATCTTTAAACACAAATACATAGCTCTTTATATTGGTTAGCTGTGAAGCTCTCCTTTAATGAAACTATGAATCCCACTTTGGCCTGAATGGGCTCCTAAAAGATTAGGGTAACTCCTCAGGCTGTGCCAGCAACAGTAGAACTGTGTCTGTTGTCCTCATTGGCCTGGAACGTGTGTAAACCAAGGTAGGTTTGCGCTTTTGGTATTTCTCCTGCCTCTATTGTCCAGAACGCTGGGTTAACATGTGTGCACCACACACTATGTGTATCCTCAAGATAGAAAACAGTATAAAAATTTGAGACTCACTGAAAAGGAATTGTAATAATAATATAATACTAACAGTGATTGTAAAAACACAGCATGGTAATCCACATTGTAATTTCAGCATTTGGGAGGGGGAGGCAAGAGGATCACAACATAGTGAGTTGGGTGCCCGCTTGACCTGTGAAAGAGTCTTGAAAACAAAATAAAAGACAAATCATTGTAGCCTCAGCTATATAACAAGATCCTTTCTCAAAATCAAATGGCAAGAAAGAAGGCTGAGGGGGGGAGCTTTGTGAGTTTGAAAGAACTGACTCCTGCAAGATGTCCTCTGTCTTCCACATGTATGCTGTGGCACATGCATGAGAATGTGTGCAGGCACACACACACACACACACACACACACACACACACAAAATTCCTGTTGTTAAAGAAAGAAAACCAGCCGGGCGGTGGTGGCGCATGCCTTTAATCCCAGCCCTTGGGAGGCAGAGGCAGGTGAATTTCTGAGTTCGAGGCCAGCCTGGTC
>NW_022196897.1:71161142-71185315 GCF_008632895.1 Mastomys coucha | reverse complement strand
AATAATCCTGGTACTTTACAGACTAAGGCAGGAGGATTGCCTGGGCAAGACAGTGAGACCAAGTCTCAAGGATAGAAGGAGGGATGGAGGAAAAAGAAAAGAGAGAAAGCCCAAAGTTCATGCATGGATTTGTTGAAAGATATCAGCCATTTGCCAAGGGTAGATCCTAAGCCAAGGTCTTTGGACTTGTTGGTACCCCTCAGCCAGCTCCTCTTATGTCGTTATTACTAACTCAAGTTTTATCTCTTGTTTTTGCATGTCATAGTTTGCCCCCTGTCCCATTAGCCTCGTTTGCCACTTTGTTGTATCTTCCAGAGAGAAGTGGAGATCCTAATGTTCCTCAGTGCCATTGTGATGATGAAGAACCGCAGATCCAGTAAGTTTTCCTGCTGTGAACTGGTTGGGGATTGGGACTTACGCCCTGCTGAGGCTCCTTTTTCGTGCTATATGGAGAACACTGTATTTAGTAAACACTGAAATCTAGTAAACTAGTTCTAGATTTCATGCCAGGGGCTAGTTTCACCTTGGGCTTCTAGATCCTGTCCCTCCTATTCCCATTTCAAAGTACCTCAGGAAGAGGGACAAAGAGTGGGAGTTTCAGCCCAGCCTCACTGTGCTATCTCTGTGTTCCAGTCACTGTGGAGCAACATGTAGGCAACATCTTCATGTTTAGTAAAGTGGCCAATGCAATTCTTTTCTTCCGATTGGATATTCGAATGGGCCTGCTGTACCTCACACTCTGCATAGGTGAGAAAATGGCTTTTCTTATGCTAAGGTTCTATAATGTAATAATTTGAAATGGTAAAGTTCTTTGATAAAGGTTTGATTTTTGAGGACCAGAAAATTCTTCCATTTCTTATCTTGTACCTAATGAATTGTATATGTAGCTCAGGTGGTGTTTTAAGAGCAATATGTGCATGTATGTATTCTTTGATGTCTGAAATTCCTGAGTGAGTTTGCAAGTAAATCTGTAAAAGGCCTTGTATGTTTTTGCCTTGTGACATTTTTTTCTCTTTGTTCAGTGTTCCTAATGACCTGCAAGCCCCCCCTGTACATGGGTCCTGAGTATATCAAATACTTCAATGATAAAACCATTGATGTGAGTATTCTGCTTTCTGTTTCTGGGTTCCTGCTTTGTGGCTTTTGTGTTTTTTATTCATAAAGACAGTGCCTCAGGGTAGAAGTAAATAGCTGGGCTTGGTGATGGGTAATTGTTATCCTCATACGTGGGAAGCTGAGGTAGGATTGCTGTGTAGGTGATTGGTCTGGGGCTGCTTGTATTCAAACACTAAATTCTGTACCCCAAAATCTGGTTGCTCCAGACTAGTGGATCCTCATGTACACCAGCCTTTGTTGTATAAACCTTGCTCCCCAATTTAAAACTAGTGACAGCCAATAAGTGGGAGTGGAGGGATAGAGAGAGATGGACTTTGAGTTACCAGATTGGGGGTCACAGGTAGGGACCACGAGAAGGAGCACAGAGGAAGCAAAGAGAGAGAGGACAGGAGGTCTCTATGAGTCATGACCAGAAGTATGTGCCAGAGGGAAATGCTTTCCTAGGACACCAGACTGCTGGGGCAGAAATAACTCAGAAAATTAGCAAGTAGCAAGTATATGGGGAGCATCGCTGAGGTAGTAGCCAGACTAGCATGAGAGAGTTAGATTAGGGGTGATCCCCCCCGCCTAGTGCAGAGCCGAATAAATACCGTGTTATTTATGTCTCATTTATTTGAAGCTAGATGGGGATAAGTTTAATTGTATTATTCTATATTGCTATATTCTATAAGGTTTGTTTGTTTGTTTTGTTTGTTTATTTTGGTTTTTCCAGATAGGGTTTCTTTGGGTAGTCCTGGCTATCCTGGAACTTTCTCCATAGACCAAGCTGACCTCAAATCAGAGGATCCTCTTGCCTCTGCCTACCAAATGCTGGGATTAAAGGCCTACTTAGTGGGCTGCTGCACGTTCGAAAAGTGTAGGCTACATAAAGAGTTCTAGAGCAGTTCCAGCTCCATAGGAACTTCTGTCTCAGGAAAGACTGGTAGGCTGGTGAGATGGGCTTTGTCAAGTAAGGATATTTGCTACACAAGCCCTGACAGCCTGAAACTTGGTTGCTGGAACCCAGGTAAAAGTAGAATTTGAGAATTGACTGCACAGAGTTGTCCTCTGGCTTCCATATGTGCACCATGGCACATGAGAACGAACATACACACACACACACACACACACACACACACGTAGTAATTAAAAAATAAACTAAAAAAAAAAAGTCCTTGCTGGCAAGCCTCAATCTTTAGGTTAGAAGGAGAAGACTGAAGCGGCCAGTGGCACACATGCCTACACTCACACAATAAATACAATTCATGTGGTTTTTTTTAGGTTATTTAAAAAAAGATTGACGGTCATTACAGCTGGGAAATTCCAGGGGAAGATCCATCTCTTGGTTAATAACATTTTATAAATGCTTATTTTAATCCCCCCAAAAGTGATTTTTATTTGTGGCAAAGTGCTTGCTTCACGTGTATGAGGCACTGGATTCAATCGCTGGCACTAGCAGACACACCTGGAAATGTTGTCAGGGTACTCGTATGGGAAAGGGGAAGGCCAGTATCCTCACGGGTCTGAGCCTTCTCAGACACCCAGGTGATTTAGCCTATTCTCTCTTCCCTGTGTGTGGTAGGAAGAACTGGAGCGAGACAAGAGGGTCACTTGGATTGTGGAGTTCTTTGCCAACTGGTCTAATGATTGCCAGTCCTTTGCTCCCATCTATGCTGACTTGTCCCTCAAGTGAGTATGCTCAGTGAGGTATATCAGAAACAGGAATGCTGTAGCTCCTTTCCTTTGTCCTTAAAGTTCATATATCCAAAGTTGTTTCTCCCTTTCTTGCCTTAGTATCCATACCTTTGCTTCCCTCAATTCATCCCTTTATTTTTTGGCATATTAAATAATATGTTTTTTGCAGGTACAACTGTTCAGGGCTAAATTTTGGAAAGGTAGATGTTGGACGTTACACTGACGTTAGCACACGGTATGTAGATTTGTAGCTTGGGCTAAAGACCTGAGTGAGAATGACTTGGTGTGATGTAAGTAATGTATACAGAGGCACTGTATAGAGTCCTCATCTGACCCTGTAGGTACAAAGTGAGCACATCACCCCTCACCAAACAACTCCCTACCCTGATCCTGTTCCAAGGTGGTAAGGAGGTAATTCGTCGGCCACAGATTGACAAGAAAGGACGAGCTGTCTCATGGACTTTTTCTGAGGTACATGAAACACATGGGCAATGGTTTGGAGAAAGATAGTGGGCTTTATACTTACTCTGGGTTTAATCCTGAATTCTGATACTTGCCCAATGTTTTTGAGGATGTAGATTAGTTAGATGATGTCACCTATTGAGTCAGCAGATTTATGTTGTACACTGCTAATGCTGAGGAAAAATGATAAAGACATGGTCTTGAAGTGCCTGCATTCTGTAGGCAGTTAGATTCATTGTCACCAAATTTCAGTAAATCGGAGGCAGTGCCACCTGGCTTATACTGCTTTACAGTTGCATGTAGATACAATTCTTAGCACAATAACTGATCTCTAGGGAACACTTAAGTATTATAAAATAGGTAGGTTAGGGCAGATATCTGTCCTCTGATTCCTCTGGCTTATAGACTGTGCTTAGTTAAATACTTCCTACTCCTAAACTCTGAACTTTACCTTCCCACCTAGCTAGCTGTTGATGTGTTCATCTCTTTTGCATAGGAGAATGTGATTCGAGAATTCAACTTGAATGAGCTATACCAACGAGCCAAGAAGCTCTCAAAGGGTGGAGACAACCCATCAGAAGAGAAGCCTGTGGACCCTGCTCCCACTACTGTGCCAGATGGGGAAAACAAGAAGGACAAATAGGACCCTGCATTGTTTTTGCTTCCTCTCCTGTCAATTTCAGGAACCTTTGAGGCCCAGTTCCAGCTGTAACCACAATCCTTGCCTGAGGCCTTTTGATTTCTGTTTGGCTGTGCCTGGGTGGAGGCACTGTGCCTGCTTCTGATTTTTAAAGAAGCATCTTGAGAACCATGAAGCATTCGACTACGAAGGGCTCTTCTGCCCTGGTCAAGTGTTTCTCAAAGGAAGTGATCTCATGGATAGAGGTAGAAATGGTTTCCCTCCAAGGTTGAGTCAATGTGTAAATTGCTATTCAACACTTGGATATTACCAGTCTGTGGTTTAATTATTCCTCCTAGTGAGCTTGCAAAGTATAGACTAAATTAAACTCTAATGTTAGATGTCAGTATAAAGCATTTAGAATTTTTCCTCAAGGACCCTTTCTTCTTATAGGCCTTTCTGTCTTGATCTGTGCATTAAGAAATTTAATTTTGGGGCTGGAGAAATGGCCCATCGATTAAGAAAGAACACTGGTGGCTGCTTTTCCAGAGGTCCTGAGTTCAGTTCCCAGCAACCACGTGATGGCTCATAACTGTCTATAATGGGATCTGATTCCCTCTTCTGGCATGCAGGCAGAATACTATACATAATAAGTAAATCTCAAAGAGAAAGACATTTAAGTGGTTGGAGAAATGGCTCAGTGTTTAAGAGAATTGGCTGTTCTTCCAGAGGATTGATTGGGTTTGATTCCTAGCAGCCACATGGAAGCTAAACTATCTGTAACTCTGGTCTCAGGGGCTCCAATATCCGCCCTTGACCTTAGCTGGCACTGTGTATGCCTATAGTGCACAACCACATGAAGGTAGAATGCTTAAAAGGGGTGTATGTGTGACTGATCCCAATGAAAAACCTTCAACCAGGATTTTCATCATTGGAAATAGAATTGAATGACCACCCTGTGTTTTGGGAACTAAGAGAAAGGGCAATATAAACCTGAGAGGTTCCTTTGTGTAGTGGGGCCAGAAGAAGAAAGCCCCATGGCTGGACAGCTGGTCTCTCCTATCCCACAGGTTTCCCTAATAAAGGGATTGTTATTTGATTGCCTTGGTGTTTCTCCTTTATTAATGGACAACTGCAGGGGAACTGCTTTATTTATTTATTTTTTTAATCCTAAGATTGAATTTTGAACTCAGGGACTCTAAAAGCCAAACACACCTCTAGACCTCAATTAACTTCCTTTTTAAGGTGGTGGGTGAGGGTCTTGATCAATTGAAGAGATGAACCCTAACTCACCATCCTCTTGATTTCACCTGGGTATTTGAGGATATAGGTGCCAGCTACTGCGTCTGGATTGTAAATAACTGGGGTCCAAAATACACTTAACCGTTGCGTTTGATTTAACTACGTGGGGATGTGGATTAACAAAATCGGTGCGAATTAGCTCGTTTTTGTAGTCTATGTACAAATGCCATGGTAATGCGGTATAGACTCCGCTGGGATTGGTCTGAAGGTCCCTGGGTAGGAGGTATAGATACCGAGAGCCCCCTGTCAAGAGGCTTTCAAGACCTCTCCGTCTCTGCCCAGTGTGGTTTTCTTCTGGGTCCCAGTACAGGTCCCCACTGCTGTACAATGTGGTTTGATCCGGATTTCCGCGCCCACTCGCTTCTGATAGGCAGCGTGGTTGTGCTGGAAGGCCCCGCCTTCAGATCACGTGTCGTCCCCCCACCCCCGCGCGCTGCCCGGGCTGCTGGTTTGTTCCTCGCGAGTTGAATCGCCACTTCTTTCCACCAACGCTCCATCCGGAGATTCCTGCCATGGCTCCTCTCGGAAGAAAACGTAAGGCCGGGGCCGCAGCTATGGAGACGGCGAACAAGCGCGAGAAACTGGCGGAGGGCGCGGCCGTGGTCATTGAGCATTGGTGAGGGGCTGGGGAGACGAGGAGGGCTGGGAAGAGTAGGCTCTGGCGGCTGGGACCAGAGACCCCATTTGCATTCGCTTGTGTCTGCAGTACGAGCTGACGCGTCTATGGCCGCCATGCTGCTGCCCTGAGCCAGGCTCTGCAATTGGAGGCCCCAGACCTACCTGTGCAAGTGAACTCGTCCAAACCGCGGAGGGGCAGCTTCGAGGTGACGCTCCTGCGCCCGGACAACAGCCGTGAGTGGAGGCCGCAGTGGGGGGGAGGGGCGAGAAGCGATCTCCCCCCCCTCCCTTGATAACTGAGGGGAGGGTATTAATGAGTACCACCGTAATTTGGCTTTATCCGATCCTTTCCCAGGTGTTGAACTCTGGACTGGTATTAATAAGGGCCCTCCACGAAAGCTCAAATTTCCTGAGCCTCAAGAGGTGGTTGAAGAATTGAAGAAGTACCTTTCATAAAGAGGTTGGGAAAGAGTCCTCATGTTGAGGTGTGCATCGTGACCATGCACACTGGGGTAGACAGGGAAGGTCTCCTTACCATTATGGTGTATTTTACGTGGGATTCGGGATTTTCGAAGAGGAGCTAAATTGTAGAATTCCTGCTGATAACAATTCTGACCCCCAAACACATCTAGGTGCCATTTGTGCTTTTTGAGTTAGTTAAGTCTTGCCCTGAGGGTGTAGGAAAGTTTTGTTTGCAAATTCAGTTTTCCACCTCTGGTGCTATTTTAATTCCATGAGTCTATTGCAAATGTTAACCATTCAGTAAAGTGTGGCTTACCTCTAGTTAAGGTTTTTCTCCCTTGTGTTGGCAGAATCTTTGCTGTTAACTTCACTTTACCTGGACTTTTCTGGGTTTTGTTAGTAATCTGAGATACGGTAGCATTAATAACCCTCCACCCCCCCACACACATTTCTTGATTACATGGATTCGATTTTTGTCCCTAGTGTCTCATACAGTGCTTTATTTGGCATGTTTTCTGAACATGCATGTTGAGTGACCACTGATGGAAGGTGAAGTTAATGAGCTCCAGAATTGTAGGTGGGTGGGCATGTCTCTCTTGGTCCTTGTGATTGAACCCTACTCTGATGTTCTGTTCTCTGTTTGCAGCTTTCAGTCCCTGGAGATGTTGAAGCATTTATGATGGTGCATGGCCAAACTTAAGCTATGTACCTGAAGCCATAGTTTCTTCCTCACCAGAAGTGATGGTTCAGTTGTGAGGCAGCCCTCCAGAAAGGCATTGTAAAAGTGTTTCAATTGTTTAATAAAAGTTCAAGTACCTGAAAATAAGGATCAAGTTTAAATTTTGTCTTAAAGAATGGATAGAACCAACCTTGTGGGGTTGTTGGTCTTTGTATTTTTCAGAGTGCAAAGTAACTTGTGTCTGGAAATTGTTAAGGCCTATGGTAAAACGTGTAAAACACTTATAAAATATGAATGTTGCTGGATTTGGTGGTGTATGCCTGCAATCTCAGCACTTGGGAGTCTGACAGGGGACTGGGAGTTCATGGCCAAACTGGCCCACCAGAAGCCCTGCTTTAAAACAAAACTGTACAAAGCAAATCTGTTTTTTAAAGCAACTACTTTTAATGTACTTCTCGGAAGTGGTCATGGAAGTGACATCTTTCTGGCTTCTGTGGCAGCTTTTTTTTTTTTTTTTGACTTCTCATACCGGCAGTGAGTAAGCCCCATAGGCTGGGCTTAGTGGCACAAGCCTGTAACACTAGCTACAGGAGGCTGAGGCAGAAGTCAAAGTTCAAGGCCAGTCTGGGCAATTTAGAGATCCCAGTCATTTCAGTGTTGTACCTAACATGGCTTCATTCCTTCTCAAACATTCCTTGAATACAACCACAAACAGTGCTCAAAGTTTTCCTGAATTTTCAGTGACTATTAAGATGTCTCATGAACATCTTATATGAGAGGCCTACTCATAACTATTCTTATGATCCGAGTTGGGGATCACATAGTTTTGTCACTGAAAAATGGATTACAAAGAAATAGCTTTGTTCATAATTTTCTATCCATGGTATTGCTATTTATTTGACTTCTGCCTGGTGTGAAAACCTGAGGAGGGAGATCAGTGCTGAAAGGAGGAGATGTGCTTGCTTTTCTGCCAAGGAAGCCTTTTGTTGATGAACAGTTGTCACCCTCCTAAGAGCTCTAACCTGCCCTCCTGCTTCCACTATGTTAGTATATCTACCTCTGTTTCTGACTCTGAGGAAGGGTCAGGCCAAACAGAGGGAACACTAGTGGGCCCCAGCCTCCCTTCCACTGTCCAGTCTACCACGTCAATCTCTTCATCTTCAGAACTGCCAGGAAACGGGTCCAGCAGTTCAGGGTTGGCAGACACTTCCTTGACTGCCTTGGGAACAGGACACAATACCTCATCCATGCCTAGGGACACTTCCAGCTCTGTCTCTGCCCAGTTTGAGCATGGAGGAGAGAGATCATTATAAGACCTCTGGGAAGGGTCAGAGGAGTCAAGGTGGAGAAGTTTTTCTCCCTGACCATCCAGTGGCTGGGAGCTGGTAATTTCAAGGTCTGGAGTCCAAGAGCCTCTTAGTGAAAGTGCCTCTCTACTCACCTCAGAGGGCATGACCAGGGGGCTAAGGGGCTCAACTGATTCTGTGTTCTCAGAGCGCATGACAAGGGGACTAAAGGGCTCAACTGGCTCTTTGTTCTCATCAACTGGTTCCTTTTCCAATCCTGTGAGGTCTCTGGGCCAGAGTTCCATGTCTGGCAAACACCATTCTTCACCTTCAATCCAATTCTTTCCTGTTTCTGACAGGTGATAACTTGGGGTTCTGCAGCCTTCAGCCCCAGGACTCTCCAACGATCCTACTGGTGGCTCAACATCTGAGCCACATAGCATAAAGTCCAAAATCTCTTCCAGTTCACTGGTGGCTGCGGCACTTGTGATTCGATACTGCTCAGCCTCACAAGGTTGGCCGAGCAAGGTTGTGTCAAATGTGTAGGGTTCTCTGCAGTCAATATTCAAGTCAGATTCCTTCCCTGTCAGCATTGGACTAGATCCAAACTCTGACTTCACCACAGAGTGGTCTGGGGAGTGGCTAGCAGAGAACAGAATGTCTTGAAGCCTAGGGCTCTCAGGGGAGTCCTGACACAATTGTATTCTAGCAGGTATTTCCTGCTCATTAACTGAGGACAGCAGAGTTCCAGGAGGCTCTTCTATATCTGAGGGTTCTAGGATCTGGGGGCTATCTGGAGTGTTTCTGAGGGGAGGCTCCTGTACCACCTCCCAGCAGGTGCCATTGACAATCTTCCTAAGTTTTACTCTTCCAACCTGCCCCTCCTCTACGGAGTTGGAGGTAGGGGCTCTGAATTCAGGGCTCTGCTTCTTGTTCCCACCTGTCTTCCCAACATCAGGCGGGTCTAGAGTGCTCTGTAGAGGACTGGCTTCCCCTGGTTTCTGCTTATCCACACCCTGTGCTGCTTTACTTACAGTCCTCTGCCTCCAAAGACGCCGGCCAGGGGCTGTGGGCACTGAGCTGGGACCACTTAACATGCTGGAAGGTGTAGATGTATAGACATGGGGTGAAGGCTTTGAGCGACTCAGCCTGATCTTTCTGGGCAACAGTTGCTCATCCACAGAAGGGTACAAGCTGGGAAGTGCAGTAGGACCAGGGTTACTCTTGTTTTCCTTAGGCCCTTCTTTCTGGCTTGATGGAGATGAGCTTCTTTCTTGAGTCAGGCAAACTCTGGCTTTCTTCTTGGGTAGAAGAGTGTCAGACAAGCTATCTGCATTTGCTAGGTTGCTCTTTTTGTGAGCCCCCTCTTCTTCCCCTAAGGGCTTCAACCTCACTGCCCCAAGAGGACTAGGAGTCTGGGTGACAGGCAGTGGAGTTCGAGGGCGGCTCCGGGGTACCAGCACTCTGGCAGAGATTGGCGCAGCACTTGGTGGTTGTAAGCACTCTCTGTTTAGTCTCCGGCCCTGTGGAGCCTTTACTAACTTCCCACCCTCTAGCTGGAGGGTCTCCAGCTCCGACACTCGGAGCTGACGGGCAGCAGACAGCACATCCTGGGCTTCTTCCTGAGATACCTCCATCTCTGACGTATACAGGAAGTCCACAAGCTTCCTTAGTGTCTGGATCTTTAGGCCGCCCAGCTCCAGCACCACCTTCCGACCCTGAACCGGCCTTTCCCGCTCCAAGCGTTCTGTGAAGAAGGGACTGCAGGCAGACAGGATGCAGCAGTGGGCTGGGACAGCCTCACCTCAAAAAACAAAAATAAAAACACACTTATTATGCTTTTTCTTTGCTTTGGTTTGTTTTTAGTCACAATAACAACAAAAACCACTAATTTGGAGATGAGAAAAAAAAACTTAAGCAACAGCTTGAAGACAGAGTGGGAAAATATGAAACAGTATCAGCTAACCAATGTGTTTTGGGCTTTAAAAACCTCGTTCAGGGCTGGAGAGATGGCTCAGTGGTTAAGAGCACCAACTGATCTTCCAGAAGTCCTGAGTTCAATTCCCAGCAACCACATGGTGACTTACAACCATCTGTAATGGGATCTGATGCCCTCTTCCGGTGTGTTTGAGGACAGTTACAGTGTACTCATGTCCATAAAATAAATTAATTAATTTAAAAAAAGAGCACTGACTGATTTCCCAGAGTTCCTGAGTTCAATTCTCAGCAACTACATGGTAGCTCACAGCCATCTGTAATGGATCTGATACCTTCTCCTGGTGTGTCTGAAGACAGTGTACTCATATAAATAACACAAATCTAAAACAAAACAACGCCCCCCCCCCCAAATCCTTGTCCAAATCACATTTGGTGGTGCATGTCTGTAACATCAGAAGTTGGCAGGTAGAAACGTCAGGAATTTAGTCATTCTGAAGGCCAGTATGAACTATATATGGTATTGTTTTAATTTTTTTCTTTTGGTTTTTCAAAACAGGATTTCTCTGTGAAGTCCTGGCTGTTCTGGAACTCCTTCAGTAGACTAGGGTGGCCTCAGACTCACAGAGATCCACCTACACCTGCCTCTGCCTCCAGACTGCTAGGATTAAGATATGAGATTTTGTTTTCAAAATACCCAAACAAACAAAAAAGCCTTCCTAAGTGCTTAATATATTTTGAACCTTTGGAACTATTCCATTAGAATAGTATGTACATTTTCAAGACTTTCTATACCTATAAGACTTTGTAATTTGTTTTTGTTTGCTTATTTCCAGACAGGATCTGGTTATATAGCCCAGCCTGCCTTCATATACGTGAATCATTTGAGAAGAGTAATTAAGGTCGTAAACCACTATATCAGGCTCTAGTTCTTTTCTTTGTGTGTGTACATGCATATTCATGAAGGGGTGATATCTGCATGCTATAACATGAACATAGAAGAGAACAAGCTCAAATGTCAGTTCCCACCTTTCACCTTGACACAGGATCTCTTTGTTGTCCTCCATAATGCCAGGCTAGCTGGTCTACAAATTTCCCAGGATTCTCATGCCCCTGCCTTCCACCTAGACAAAGGGGCACTGAGCCTGGAGGTGTGGACAACTATACTGCTTTACTTGGGGTCTGAGGGTTCAAACTCAGGTTCTCACATTTGCATGGTAAGTTTGTTACCCATAGAATGATCTCCCTAACCCTTTAGTTTACATTTAGGGTGTGTGGAGGCTAGAAGTTGACCTCCAACTGATTTGCTACCTTATCCTTTGAGAGGGAGTCTCTCATTGAACTGGACCTCACCAACCTGGCTAGAGTAGCTGGCAACAAACCCCAGGGGTTTCTTTTCTGTCTGTCTCTACATCTTCAGCACTGGGATTATAGGAACATATATATCAAGACACTCAGCTTTTTATATGGGTGTTGACAATCCAAACATATATTTGTGCTTTCAAGGCAAGCAGTATACAAATTAAACCTTTTCCCTAGCCCCTATCTATTTGCATATATGTGTGGAGGCACCGTCGCATACATGCTATAAAATATACATATAATTCAAAGAACAACTTGTTTTTCCTCATTTTTCTTTGATATAGGGTCTATCTCTTTCTATGTGTTCCTTATGCCAGCCTAGCTATCCTTTGGGCTCCCAGAGTTCTCCTGTTTCCTGACTCATCTCTTTGTAGGCGTGATGGGATTATAGACAGTTGCACTATGTGTTTGGGTATTAGGGCTTCAAGCTTAGGTCCTCATGCTTGCACACCTAGAACTTATACCCAGTGAGCCATCTCCCCACCCTCTTATTTAGTTATTTTAGGGCTCGGTATCATGCTATTCTGGTTTAAAACTCCCTATGTAGTCAATGATGACCTGAATTTCTGATCTCCCTGCTTCTTCAGCACGTACCACTCCACCTGGTTTAATCTGTGCTGGGGACTGAACCCAGGGATTCATAAAAACTAGGTTAATACTCTGTCAACTGAACTATATGCTCAACTTTTATTATTTTTTTAAAGATTTATGTACTAATATTTTATCTGTATAGATGTTCTGCTTGCATAGATGCCTGATGCTTAAGGAAGCCAGAAGAGGGCGCCAGATCTCTTGGAACTGGATAGCTTGTAAGCTGCCATGCCACTGCTGGGAACTGAATTGTGGTCCTCTGCCAATCCATTCTGCCCCCCACCACTTTTGCTTAATTTTTCTTTTATTTTTTTTATTTTTTTATTTTTTATTTATTTATTTATTTATTTTTGGTTTTTCAAGACAGGGTTTCTCTGTGTAGCCCTGGCTGTCCTGGAACTCACTCTGTAGACCAGGCTGGCCTTGAACTCAGAAATCCACCTGCCTCTGCCTCTCAAGTGCTGGGATTAAAGGCGTGCGCCACCACCGCCCGGCATTTGTTTAATATTTTGTTGCTTTGTTTGTTGAGACAGTCTGGGCATGAATGCACTAGCAGCCAACCAAGCCTATAGACCTGAGACCCATCCCTGAAGCCAACACAACAAAAGGAGAAAACTGACTCCTACAAGTTGTTTTCCAACCTTCACCTGTGTGCCTCAGTACACCTCCCAGCCCACAAAACAAACGATATATGTGTATGTGACAGAGCATGACCACACACAGGAGCAGCATGCATAAGTACACCTCACTCTGAAGCCTGGGCTGTCCTTGTGATCCTTTTACATCCACTTCCTAAGTCCTGCCTATCTTTAAGATTTACTTTTTTTTTTTTTAAATCCAGGTTTGAATTATATATTGAGTTCTCCGTCCACACAGATGCATATGCACCCCATGTGTGCCAGTTGCTAAGAGGGCACTGGATGCCCTGGAACTAGACTTATGGATGGTTACAAGCCAACATGTGCTTGCTGGTACAAAAGCAACAAATCTTCTTAGCCAGTGAGCCAGATCTTTCCAGCCCCATTCTAGTTTAATTTTAGGGGTTAAAAAAAAACAGTAACTGTTTAACTTTTTAAAAAATTGGTTTTATGTTTTACCTACTATATATCTGTGCACCACATGTGTGATTTACAGACAGTTGTAAGCTGAAAGTGGATTCTGGGAATCGAACCAGGATCCTCTGGAAAAGCAATCAATACTCTGAACCATTAAGCTATCTTTTCAGCTTCCCAACAATTTTACTCTTGAGAACAATTCTAGAAGGGCTGGGGATATAGCTCATTTTGTAGAGTGTTTGTCTACAATGCACAAAAATCACAGGATTGATCCCTAGCTCTACATCAAATTAGGCATGGTGGTAAATTTAGGAGGCAGGAGAATTAGAAGTCAAAGGGGCTTTTGCAGCTACAAAAGAGTTTGAGGAAAACTTAGGTTGCATAACACCCTATCTCATAAAACAAAAAAACATACCCTAAGTCAGGTGTAATGCTAAAAGAAAGCCTTTAATCCTAGCCCTGGGGAGGCAGAGGCAAGTTTTAGATTCCTGAGTTTGAGGCCGGCCTGTCCTACATAGCAAGTTCTAGGTCACCTGGGCTCCATAGTGAGACCCTCTCTCAACAAAACAAACACCACCACCACCACCAAAACTTCATCCTCCCAAAAATAATTGTCCTAGAAACAAAAAAATTTTTGTTAATGAGTTTACAATATTTATAGCTAATAACATTCTTCTGGGTTTGCAGTTTACCTCTGGCCTTGAACTCATTTTATCTTGTTTGTTCTATAGTGATTGTTCAATTCAACCTCAGTTAATTTCTTACCCTCTGCCTGCAGAAGGGCATCACAAAACACACCACTCTGCTGCTGGTGATGAAGCTGCAGAAAAGCTACCCGGAGGAACCGGGGATTCCTGTACAGGATTTTGGAACTGGCAGGAGAGCACATGTTGTATTTGGTTAATAAGACTTCTAGGTTTTTCTGGTTCAGATTCCTGTGGGGAGATAATATATTTCAGAGTTATGATTATACCTAACTTATGTTTTTGTCTTTGAAATGGCAGAGAAATTTTAAAAGCTAATAAGTTAAAGAAACACTAGCTGAGAAGTTACCCTTAGGATAATGTCAAGAAAGACTACATGACAGGGTGAGTCTTGGCTCCATTCTGAAGTAGCATAGCTGTATTAATATCATGCAGGTAACCTAACTTCTCAGAGACTCACTTTTCTCATGCATGAAATGGAAATAAGAGTACTTACCTTGTAAGGCTTCTAAAAAATTTTTTTTAAATAGCCAGGTGGTGGTGGCCCACACCTTTAATCCTAGCACTTGGGAGGCAGAGGCAGGAGGATTTCTGAGTTAGAGGCCAGCCTGGTCTACAGAGTGAGTTCCAGGACAGCCAGGGCTGCGCAGAGAAACCCTGTCACAAAAACAAAACAAAATGGCTGGTAAGATTGCTCAGCAGGTAAGAGCAGACTGCTCTTCCAAAGGTCCTGAGTTCAAGTCCCAGCAACCACATGGTAGCTCACAATCACCCATACCACCCGTAATGAAATCTGATGCCCTCTTCTGGTGTGTCTGAAGACAGCTACAGTGTACTTATTTATAATAATAAATAAATCTTTGGGCCCGAGCGGAGCAAGCAGGGTTGACCAAAGCAAACAGAGGTCCTAAAAGTCAATTCCCAACAACAGATGAAGGCTCACAACTATCTGTTCAGCTACAGTGTGTATTCATATACATAAAATAAATAAATAAATCTTTAAAAAATTAAATAAGCTAAAAATTAAATAAGCTAATAATAATTAATTAAATAAACATGGTGGAGCATGTTTATAATTCTAGTTCTTGGGAGGCAGAGGTAGCATGATCAGGAATTCAAGGACACCCATCTTCCCATAATTAACTAGTTCAAGGCAAGCCTAGGCTATATGAGACCCTGTCTCAAACACAGAACAAAACAAACGAGAGAATGGTGGTACATGTCGGTAATTGAAGCAACCGAGAAGAAAGGCTCAAGAACTGTGAGTTTGAGGCCAGCCAGCATGGGCTGCACAGGGAGATTGACTCAAAATAAAATTAAATGAATCAATACAGGCAAAATTGTTTAGTACAGTGAATGTTTAGCACAAAATAACTATCTTACCCAAATGTCCACTATCTTTATTATTCAGTTTTTCTCATTCCTATTAGCATCAAGGCCCAACTCTGTAGTGCCAACTACTTGCATTCTTTCTGAGCACCACATCTCAGTATTTCACACTTTCAAAGACAATACTGCTAGCTATAAAAGTGACTCTGGAAAGCCATATGCACTTTACTCTCACTTATCACACTAACCAGCAGAGGGTGCACAATCAAGACAGGATTTGGGAGAGCTTGCATAGAAATAAGACCACTGTTGATTGACCAAAGTGAGCCAGACTGACCTCATCAATTTGCAAAACTATGGACTTTGTGTCTCTGGTTAACTGCCTGGCTAACAGTGGAGCAAGGAGAGGTAAGAAGTTGACTCTTCTCACCCAAATAAAATGAATATTCTGACTTATACTTCGTGTGTGTGTGTGTGTGTGTGTGTGTGTGTGTGTGCCATAACCACCTCCCATCCCCACTCACCTTACAACTGTGTGTTCTTTTCCGGGTACGGTTATGTAGTTTTCTGTCAGGTAGCACTGAAGATTCCAAATAATTCACGTCAAAACTATCAGGAAAGAAAAGAGCGAATAAGTAAATTAAGAGTGAGAAGCATCAGCTGGGCTTGGTGACCCTATGTCTGTAATCTTAGCTATTATTCAGGAGGCCAAGGCAAGAGTATTATATGTTTCAGACCAGCATGGGCAATTTAGTGAGCTCCATTCTCAAAAAAAGAATTTAAAAAGGACTGATGGTATAACTCAGGGGTAGAAGTCTTCTTGCCTGGCATGTGTGAGGCCTTATACTATGAAAGAGGATGGGGATTGGGGTGGGAGTGGAAGGAACAGGGCGGGAAAGACTATTAATTTTCATCCCAGCCACAGGAAATGTAGACGAGCAAGGCCCCTGTTGCAAGGGTGCGGGAAGGATTTCCAAAACATCAATGCCTAGACCCATCCTCACACCCAACCTGGAATTGTTTTGCAATAGAATTTGTTCCTGTTGTCCTCGCTTTCCTCTGGTCCTCTTGTCCACTTGCTTCGTTTCCTCCTAATGTCCAGCCTCAAGCTCAAAGGTTGCGCAAAGCAGCACAGGTAGGCCAACGGCTTCAGAGATCCCCTCCCAATCCAGAAATAAGAAAACGAGGGTTAGTGGAGAAAACGGCGGCACAGAAGGCCCTGCAAAGCAGGTCACCCCCGCACGTCTTGGGCCCCCAGGCCCAACTCCTTTGAAGAGGGATCTTGGGCGCGAGGGTTTCTGGGAATGGAGCAAGGAGCAGTGGAGGCCTGAAGTCAGGGCTGGCCCTCACGGACTTCGCTGGCTTTGCCCACACAGGATTCGTAGTGGCCGCTGCGGGTCTCCAGCACCCACATGCACTGGGCAGTGATGACGACGACGAGGGTCTGAGGCCGCGCGGCCCAGGCTACACACCGCGCGCTGCCATCCTCGCGCTCCGGGCGTCGAGGGTTCCTGTCTACTTCCTTCCTCTGCCCGCGGTACCTCCGCGCGCCAGAACACGTCATCCTCATTGGACGGCCGCTCCTGGGCGAGCCAATCAGAGGAGGAGGGGCGCTTTGGCTGGAGGCGAAGTATCGAGGGAGTTGACGCTGAGGGGAAGAGGTCTGGGCTGCGTGCGAGAGGTAGGGCGCACGGGCCTGCATGGGAGGGATCCTTCTGGAATCTTCCTTGTCCCAGAGCACACTGAAGGCCAGGGCCAAAATTTCCGCTTAAATAGGGAGGGCTTCGAAGCGGTTGAGGTACATATTTTCTTTTGTTCTTCTTGAAGAGGCTGCAAGTAAACTTTGCCCTGACTAGATCCTTCTTAGAGATTTCTTCTTGGAGAAAAAACAAACATACATTTCTGCTTGCAATATTGCTAATTAAGATAGGTATTTTTGCCGGGCCGTGGTGGCGCACACCTTTAATCCCAGCACTTGGGAAGCAGAGACGGGAGGATTTCTGAGTTCACAGCCAGCCTGGTCTACAGAGTGAGTTCCAGGACAGCCAGGGCTATGCAGAGAAACCCTGTCTCAAAAAACAAACAAACAAACAAAAGGTATTTTCTAAGACTAGAGAGGTTCAGGGAAAAAAAAAAATCACTGGACTAGTTTCTGACTGACACCCCCACTCAACCCCCATGGATTCAGTTCCAGTCCTGAATCTCACAGAAGTGGTAACTCAAGTTGTGGGAAAGCTCATTTTCTGACTAGAAGCTTTTCAGGGATGGTACTAAAAACAATTATTTCAAAATTTAAAAATATATATATTGTTTTTTCAGAGAGTGAGTTTAGGAATGGTAGCACACACCTTTAATCCCAGCTCTAGGAAGGCAGAGGCAGGTAGATCTCTTGAGTTCCAGGTCACTCTAGTCTCCATGAATTCTAGGACAGCCAGAGCTATGTAGAGAGAACCTGTCTGAAAACACTAAAACAAACAATAAAACCACCACTAGCTGGCGTGGTGGTGCACACTATTAGTCCCAGCAGAAACAAAGGCAGATGTTTGTGGGTTCTGGCCCAGCTGGTCTACAAAGCCAGTCCAGGACAGCCAAGGCTCTGTTACACAGACCCTGTCATGAAAAGCCAAACCAAAACAGTAGAATTGACTGAGCAGGTACAATTCCATTGTGGATTATTTTGTGGAAGTGTAAGGAAAATATTTTATCCCCTTATAAGTATATTTTTTTTGTTTGTTTTTTTCTTTGTTTTGATTTTCGAGACAGGATTTCTCTGTGTAGCCTTGGCTGTCCTGGAACTCACTCTGTAGACCAGGCTGGCTTGGAACTCAGAAATCCACCTGCCTCAGCCTCCCAAGTGCTGGGATTAAAGGCGTGTGCCACCACTGCCCAGCTATAAGTATATTTTTATCAAGACTAAAATTATAGATATTAATCTGTTTTAATCTATTTTTTTCTTTTTTTCTTTTTTTTTCTTTTTTTTGTATTTCGAGACAGGGTTTCTCTGTGTAGCCCTGGCTGTCCTGGTACTCATTCTGTAGACCAGGCTGGCCTCAAACTCAGAAATCCACCTGCCTCTACCTCCCAAGTGCTGGGATTAAAGGTGTGCGCTACCACCGCCCAGTAATCTATTTTAAGAAATAGATCTTGTTGGTTAGCTGACTTATCTTTTATGTTTATTTTTTTTTGTTGTTTTTAATTAAGTACCATTTTGTAGTAGTTAAATCTCTCTCTCTTCCTCTCCTCTCTCTTTTCTCTCTCTCTCTCTCTTTCTCTCTCTGTGTGTGTGTGTGTGTCTCTCTATGTCTCTCTGAGGGTGTGTGTGTCCTGGAATGTCCTGGAATTCACTTTGTAGACCAGGTTGGCCTCCAACTCAGAGATCCACCTATCTCGGCCTCCCAAGTGCTGAGACTAAAGGTATGTGCCACCACACCCAGCTTGTAGTAGTAAAATTTGTAAAGGGAACGATACATGATCATCCTACCCCAAGGCTTCAAAAATAACTAACACTGGGTACATAGCCATCAGAGGGTAGAGAGGAATAAAAATACTTTGTTTTTCCTTTGTACAGATAGCCAGTGATTTTTTTTTTAATTTCATCATGTCATTTATAGTTTCAGTCTGTTTTAGACTAGAATCAAGGCTGGGTATGGTGACCTGCACTTCTAATCTCACAAGAACTGAGACAGAGGTCAGCTTGAGAGGTCTCAAAAAAGGGAGGAAAGAGAAATCAGTAGTAGAAGAAGAAAGAAAGGAGGACAAGGAACAGGCTGAAGATGAGGGACTAAAGATGTATCCCAGTGGAGTGCTTACTTAGCATATGTGAAGACCTGGATTTAAATTTATAGTATCCAATAAAAAGTGGGTGAGGCACAAGGTGGTAATCTAAAACTTTGGAGAAGCAGAAGGATCAGAACTTCAAGGTCATCCTTGGCTACATAGGCAGTATGAGACTCACCTGGGCCACATGAGACAATCTCAAAGCCTATGATGATGATGATGATGATGATGATGATGATGATGATGATGATGATGAATTTGCCTGATAAGATGGTTTATCAGGTAAAGGTGCCTGCTGCTAAGCTTGCTGAACTGAGCTTTATCTCAGGGATCCACATGTTGGAAAGAGAGAACAGATTCTAAGTTAACCTCTGGCCTCTACTAGCATATAAATAAATAAATAAATAAATAAATAAATAAATAAATAAATAAATAAATGTGATCAATTTAAAAAATGAATAAGTAAAACTAGATTGACTATAATGCATGGCACTCTACATTATGCCCTATCTGCTGATTTTAATTTCCCTCTTTTGTGGCTAGTTAATGAAACAGCTCTTCTTTTTTTTAATTAATTTATTTATTTTATGTATATGAGTACACTGTAGCTGTACAGATGGCTATGAGCCATCATGTGGCTGCTGGGAATTGAACTCAGGACCTCTGCTCACTCCGGCCCCGCTCGCTCTGGCATAATACACTGTAGCTGTCTTCAGACTGCAGCAGAAGAGGGCGTCAGATCTCATTACGAATGGTTGTGAGCCACTATGTGGTTGCTGGGATTTGAACTCAGGACCTTCAGAAGAGCAGTCAGTGCTCTTACCGGCTGAGCCATCTCACCAGCCCAACACAGCCCTTCTTTATACAGGCTGAGCATGTACTTTAATACACTGAGCTATTTAAATCTCAGCCTTAACCACATTTCTCTTTTTGTCTTTATTTTTTTTAAAACATAACAGGAACTCATAATGTTGCCTAGGACTTCCTCAAATTAGCAATTCTCTTCCCTCGGCTTCCCCAGTAGGTGTGGTTATAGGTGTCCACCACTATGCCCAACTTCTCCTTTTTTTGTTCTTACTGAGTAGACCAGGTTGGCCAAGACCTCACAGAGATCTGCCTGTTCCTGTCTTCTAAGTGTTGTGATTACAGGTATGTACCACCATGCCCAGTTCCATTTTTTTTTTAGACATACTTCTTTTCCCCCAGCTCTTCCCTAATCTTTCATCACTTTATGATATCTTGCTTTTTTGTTTATAGGTATGGAAGTTAAGTTTTTGAATATTATTGAACACTGAATATAATATTTCATGTGTTAAAGATAAAAGAGAAACAGAAAAAATTAAAAGAAAAAACAGCCATGTATGTTTAAAATGTACTTCAATTCACTAACTTATTTTTGTTTTTAATTTATTTATTTAATCCAGTGTTTGACTATTTAGCCCTAGCTGCACTTTATATGGTCTGGGATAGGTATCCTGTTTCTGCTTCCCTAGCATTGATTGTTTGCCTCTGGAAGTTATCTTTGGCTTTTGAACTTGGCAAGGATAAAGTCTAGGTATAGAAATCCTGAGTAAGGCCGGGCGGTGTTGGCGCAGGCCTTTAATCCTAGCACTTGGGAGGCAGAGGCAGGCGGATTTCTGAGTTTGAGGCCAGCCTGGTCTACAGAGTGAGTTCTAGGACAGCCAGGGCTACACAGAGAAACCCTGTCTCGAAAAACCAAAAAAAAAAAAAAAAAAAAAAAAAAAAAAGAAATCCCGAGTAATGGGAGAAGATAATTAGATAATAAGATAATTTTTTTTAAAAGAAGTTGGGCAGTGGTAGCACATACCTTTATTTTTTATTTTTATTTTTTAAAGATTTATTTATTATTATATCTAAGTACACTGTAGCTGTCTTCAGACACATCAGAAGAGGGATGTCAGATCTTATCATGGAAGGATGTGAGCCACCATGTGGTTGCTGGGATTTGAACTCAGGACCTTCGGAAGAGCAGTCAGTGCTCCTAACTGCTGAACCATCTCTCCAGCCCCAAGATAATTCTTACTATTATCTTCTGGACAATATATTTCTTTCCCTTTCCACTTTGGTTAAAAACTAGATCATGGGGGGAGGGAATATTTTTTTTTTTTTCCCTAAGGGGAAACCAGGAAAGGGGATAACGTTTGAAATGTAAATAAAGAAAATACCTAATTTAAAAAAAAAAAAGAAAGAAAATTTAGAAGTCAGCAAGAAAAATAAAAATTAGATCATATCAAACAAATGTAATGCACTTTGGTCTTTGGCCACAATAGAGTAAATACGAGGGTCTTCATAAAGGTCAACTAAATACTGGAAGGTAGGTAATGGTTATACCAGCCTGATTAAGTGAGCAGGAATGGAATTCCAGGCTGTATAGATAGAGAAAGGTCTGATTATAGGTAATGGGAATAAATGTCATGTGTAAATCTGGTACCTTAAAAGGGACAGGGAATCTGCCACCTTGGTGAGCTTTCATTTTCTCCTGTGTAAAATGGTGGTATTCTTTCCATAGTGCCACTTTAGAAGACAGAAGTACTAATGAGTTCAAAGTGGATTTCACTTGGCAGATGCTTCCTTGGTTGTATTACTTAGCAGTGGTGAAACCACTGAAAACTTTGAGGGGGTTGTCAGGATAAAGACTGGCCATATCAATTCTTTTATAAAAACTAAAATTTATAAATATATGTATATATGTCTCTGTGTGTATGCCATGCATGTGCAGTGCAGGTGCCCACCCACAGAGGCCAAAAGAGGGTTTTTAGTTCTCTGGAGCTAGAGCAACAGGCAGTTGTGAATCATCAGTTGTGGGTCTGGGAACTGAACTGTGGAAGAGCAAGAGGTTCTCTTAATACTGAGCTATATCCTCCCTAGCCCCCTTTTTTGTTTTTTGTTTGCTTTTCCATTTGCTTGTTTGGTTGTTTGGTTAGTTTGGTTTTGAACCCTGCTGTCATGGAATTTGCTATGTAAATCGGGCTAACTTTGAGCCTACAGAGATATTTTTGCCTCCGCCTCCAGAGTACTACTACCACACATTAGCCCTCTATTTTTTTGTTTTATAAAATAATTTTATTATTTTTTATATGTATTGGTGTTTTGCCTGATATATCTGTGTATTATATGTGGTCTGGTGCCCTTGGAGGCCAGAAGAGGGACTTAGATTCCCTCGAACTGGAGTTACAGATGGCTGTGAGCCACCATGTAGGTGCTGGGAATTGAACTCAGGTGCTCTAGAAGAGAACTAGTGCTCTTAGATACCGAATCATCTCTCCAGTCTCATTATTTTTATTATTGTTGTTGTTGTTATTATTATTATTATTACTATTATTATTATTATTATTATTATTATTATTATAGACAGGATCTCATGTAGCCCAGGTCTTGAATTTGCAAAGTAGCCAAGGAAGACCTTGAACTTCTGATCTTCCTGCTGGGATGATAGGTATTTGCCACAACACCTACTTTTGAGGTGTTGGGAATGGAATTCAAAGCTTCATTCATGCTAGGCAAACACTAGCAACAAACAGGTACATATTTAATCCACAATTCATTCTTTAAAAAAAATTTTTTTTTCTTTGATGCTGAGTGGTGGTGGCACACGCCTGTAATCCTAGCACTTGGGAGGCAGAGTCAGATGGATCTCTGAGTTTGAGGTCAGCCTGGTCTACAGAGCAAGTTCCAGGACAACCACGGCTATACAGAGAAACCCTATCTCAAAGGAAAAAAAAATTCTTCTGAGACAGTCTCACGTAGCTCAGTCTGACCTCAAATGTACTATATAGCCAAGGATGGGCTTGAATTCCTGATCCTTCTGCCTCTGCCACCTTCCAATGCTAGGATTATAGGTATGTGCACTACAATGCCCATTTAAAAAAAAGATTTATGTATTTATATATATTATAGTACACTGTAGCTGTCTTCAAACACACCAGAACTATAGCAAGGTCTGCCTAAAAAGCAAAAGTGACTTTTATGCGTGTTTTTATTCTTACAACAGATTTTTATGTGTGATATGTGATGCACAGACACACAGGCTAGAGAAGGACACCACTATCACTCTCTGACTTACTGTTTTAAGCTTTGACCTGGGTTGGTGACCAGCAAACTGCAGTGACCCTCTGGGCTCCCTGCTCCTATCCATAGACATTCATATACCATGTCTGCCTCTTTACATTGGTGCTGTAATCTGAACCAGATCCTCATGGTTGAGCAGCAAGTGAGCAGTTATCCACTGAGCCATCTCTCCAGTGAGAGACAGTGATTTCCATTTTATAGCTAAGGAAACTGAGGTTCAGAGATTATATAAGGTCTCGTAGTGGTGCAAACATCTGAACTAGTGTACTTGTAGAGGTGTAGATGGAAGCCAGCACTTTGACTCCAGTCTCTCTTCTTAGCCAGTATATCACCATTATAGATTATGAAAGCCTTATGAAGATTCATTTTGCAGCAGCTAATAGGAACACATACCTATTATCCCAGCACTGAGGAGGCAGACACAGGGGGCATCTCTGTGAGCTCAAAGCCAGCCTGCTTGGTCTAGATATCAAGAAGTCAGCCAGGGCTACATAATGAGACCCTGTCTCAAATAAGAAAATAAAATAAAAATGAAATTAAAATAGGGCTAGAAGAGGTCACAGTGGGTAAAGGCACTTACCACCAAGATAATGACCAAAGTTTAATCCCTTGGGCCCACATGGGGGAAGGAGAAAGCTGATCCCTGCAAATTGTTCTCTGACCTGAATATGACTGCTGTGGTACATGTGCACTCATGCACACATAGATAAATCTAATTAAAAAATATATACGGACAGACCTTCTAACTCATTATCTTCGTTTAGTAATTAGTGAATAATTCATACTACTTTTATCAGGTGGTAATACACTTTCAACCCCGTAACTCAGAAGTCAGAGGCACAGGGTTTTGAGTTTAAGACCAGCCTGGGGGGCTGGTGAGATGGCTCAGCGGGTAAGAGCACAGACTGCTCTTCCGAAGGTCCTGAGTTTGGATCCCAGCAACCACATGGTGGCTCACAACCACCCATAATGAGATCGGACGCCCTCTTCTGGTGCGTCTGAAGACAGCTGCAGAAAATTACGCCAGAGCGAGCGAGCTGGGCCGGAGCAGGCCGGCAGAGGTCCTGAGATTAACAGCAGCCACACACATGATGGAACACAGTCATCTGTACA
>NW_022196897.1:71153276-71161132 GCF_008632895.1 Mastomys coucha | reverse complement strand
AAAAAAAAAAAAAAGACCAGCCTGGGATAGCGTGAGATCCTGTCTTAAAACAAAGCAATCTCTCCACCCAAGAAAAAACAAAACCCAACAACAAACATAACCTCTTCCGTTTGTAAACTTTAAAGGAATTTGGAGGAAAACCCCTGTAATATTTTATTTAGGTCAAATAAAAAAGCCAGGTAATTTCGAGTTGACTAAAAAAATAGCATTCTCTTAATTATTTTAACGATGATATTCTTAACTCTTCTAAACTCTTTGTTTATTGGATTCTGCCTATTGTCCCAGGCAAACCCACATTGTTTTGATGAGAAGATAGTGCTGTTCCTCGACAGCTCAGTGGATTCTGCTTTCTTTTAGAGCAGAGAAGCTAACAAACTATTAACAAGTCTAAGCATTATTTTCTTCACTAGCTTTTAACTCAATTAAAACAAAACAACGAGACTGAGTTTGTCTCAGATACTTGTACCATCCCAGTCAGCATATAATCCTGTTTCTGGGATTTCTCCTTCCTTCTTTTCTGGTTTCCTTTGGGAAAATGCTTTGGGGAAGAAAGCAGCAAACCAAACCGCAGCAGGTAAAGAACGAAAGCTCTTTTTCTGATTTCCCACCCAGATAGGTAGGGAAAGGGAACAAGACCCTCATCAAAGAGAACTGAGGTTTAGGCGTGCCGTTCTAAAATGCTTTGTTATTTAGCACCTCCCAGCTCCCCCCGCTCTGCAGTAATTCCTCAGAGATTGTATAGTCTCCGCTTTAAATATATATATAATATATATATATATATATAAAACTTCCTTGTCTTTCTCTTTCCTTTTTTTTTTTTTTAATTTCCTATAATAAAGTTTCCTATTGGATAAAGTCAGCTCCCTGATTTATGCCTGGTTCCTATTGGAAGCTCGCAGGGGCTGACATCACTTAGGAAAGCTAGGGTAGGGCTGCCAGATCAGTTTGTCACCACCCAGGCTCCCTTGCCTTTGGCTGGGTGCAACTTCCATTTTAGGTGTTGGATCTGAGGGGAAAAGGAGAGAGAGGGAGAGAGGGAAAGGGAGAGGAAGAAAGAGAGCGAGCAAGAGGGAGGGAGGGAGAGAGCTCGAGAGAGACAGACACGGAGGGAGAGGAGAAAGGCAGGAAAGATCGTGGAACGAGGAAGAGGAAGAGGCGGCGAACCTCGCTGGATTTGTCTTTCTCAGCACATTGGTGAAGCTTTGGGTTTGTTTCTTAAAGGACTGCTTTAGAAGTCCACATTTGAGGTGTGTGCTTTTAAAATGTTTTTCCTTTTATTATAGTGTGTGTGTAACTAGTTGGGAAAGGGATAACTCAAGTGGAATTTTTTTCTTGACGGTAACTAGAGGGACTTTTAAAAGGGCGAGAAAGCCTGTTAATGCTGACGGTGAATTTTAATCAATTATTTTTTCTACTTTTAATACTTTGGAGGCTTATTAGTATTTAATTAAGGAAAAGATAAAACGTAGAAGACCAGGAAACAAACTTCCAGGTCTAATACCGGAAGCTGGTTAGAGCCAGGGGTAAAAGTCGTGTAAATTATGTTTTTGTGTGTACTTTTATATTATTTTTTTCCTGGATTTAGCTAACATACTCTTTTTTTTCAGAGCTCAAAAATTTGTTTTTTTGGCATGTTGTGTGTGGGTTGGGAAAGGAATTTGTCCTGGTCGGAAGCTAGTCGTACAGATGGCTCTTACCATGTTTCGGAACTTTTAGCCCCTCACCTTTGAATTTGTGGCAGTGGAAAGTTGCAGGAAGCTTTTGAGTTTCAATGGTATTGTTTTTTTCCTTCTGAACGTGAACGGCCCAGAAGGGTTTCAGCTCTGCAGTTCCTGGGTGGATCCCTTTTTCACTTTTCCAGGTGTGGTGGTGGGTGGGAGCCGCTGTCGCCTGCCTAGAAGTCTCTTTGCTTTGCCTTGTGAAAACAAATGGATCTATGTTAACTTGAGTTGCCACTCCTTCCTTCCTTCCTTTTTTCTTTCTTTTTGTACTAAAAGCCCTTTTAATAGCACAGATTTGTAAAGGTGTTGTATGTTAGCAGATATGATAATGTTTGGCCCTTAAAGGGATAAGGAAATTCAAATCGTGCTTTCTGTTGACTGGAGTGACGGCAGAACACCTGAAAGTCTTTTCAGTCCTTTTGGTCTCTGAAAGGTTTGTAGTTTGTGAATAGGTGGGTGAAGAGAAACCACTTAATGAAAACTTGGAGTTTGCAAAGCACTCCAAGGGAAAGCATAAAGGGAATTTTATTTTTAAGCCACTGGGAAGATGCTTTTTAGAGGTGTCTTTTGTTTGTTCGCTTGCTTGGTTAACTTACCACTAAGTTAGAACACTGTTAAAGCTGAAGGCTTGTGACTGGTTCATGTTTTATAACTGGCCTTAAAGATTTGCTTGGTTTTGATTTTTGTATATACATTCTTAGAAATGTACAGATCCTAGATAATTATATAGCCAACTCATCAGTAGCTGGAAAATAGGTACTTTCTCCTTTTAAAGTGGGAATCAGTATGGAAGTTAGAGCTGGAATAGATACTGCTCTCATTGTGGCAAGGTGGGTCTTAGTATCTTACTGAGCTCCTCATTACCTCTAAACTGATAGGAGTCTTTCATCTTCTGATGCACAGTCCCTGCCCCCAGTCTTTTTTAGACTAGAACATTTCCTTGAATATTTTTCTACAGAGAAGACATTCCTTGCAAGATGGTTTTGTCCTTGTGCGGTTGTGGCTTCTGGAGGAAACAAGTTTTGTTCCTCTTTTCCTTTCCATATAATTTAGGCAAGGATTACAGAAAAACATTTGACGTGTGGACCTCAGAATTAAAATAAGTAATTGAAAAGAAAGAAAAAAGACAGTATGTACAGTGTGTTGGGTTATAGTTCTCATTTCTAGTTTTTCAGTTTTCCTTTGAAATGCTTTTCCAAGGAGATTTCTTAGTGTGTCTTTGGAGGGTTGGTCTGTTGCTGCCAGAGTGTCGGTTTCTTACTCAGCCTTTAGGGGGAGGGATGAGAGTCTGAAGGAGGAGTACAAAGGCAGTTTGAAAATAGGTTCTGGATGACTGCTGGTGGTCTGGGTTCAGCTTGGAAACTGGGCTTTGTGTAGCTGTGTTGTGCAGCATTAGGGTCCAGGGCTATTTACAAACTAAGGCATTGTTTGGCCTGTCGTGTGGTACAGAGCCTTTTGAGGTGATACGATGGAAGATTTTTGTCTTTTACTTCACCTTCCCTGGTTCTTTCAGGAACTATAGGAAAGGGTACAGATAAGTAAATCTTTTATTTTGCTATTATTTTTATTTTCTGTGCTCCTTATTTTGGTTTTGGGGTGAAAATGATGACAAATGAGTATGAATTGTACAGATTTTCTTTCCTTGTTTGCTTTATGTGGAATTCATTTAGTTTCTTTGTTATGTGAGTAAGGTAGTGTGTCTGTGTTTCAGGTGTGTTAGAGTTCTAGTCCCTTTCTTAGGATGCCAGTATGGACAGCTGGGGGGGGTCAACATGGTCTCAGCTGGTCTAAAATTGGGACTCTTGGAGATCTTAGAAAGGGGAAAGCTTCCTGTAATCACATGCCAGCCTTAGGTTTATCAAATAATTGTTCCTTAGGGCTAGATGAGACAGGATGCAGGCAGATAAATTTGGCTTAGATCACTATCAATTGCAATATCAAAATATTTAGCTGTGTATAATTTATTGCTTTCTATTGTGGTAGGTGACAGCCCTCTGTTAGTACCTTCTTGGCCTTCCCGTCTCCTGCCCTCCCTGTCATTGTTTTATCTTACTGTGTGCTAAGCATTTTGCATAGACTACTTAATCTTTAATAGCCATTTTTTAAAAATGAGACAAAAAAGCTGGGGTTTGCTGAACATCCCATTATTTAAATGGTGGAGGTCAAGATTGACTCTGGTCAGATTGAGTACAGAGTCAATGAGTTTAACCAGGGGTACGTTGCCATTACCCAAAGAGAATAGACATAACAGCTGGGACTAAAATAAATGAAGCCTTGCTAAAGGCAGGAGTGTTTTAGTAGTTACTTACAGGCACTGAGTTCGGATAGTGTATGTAAACACCAGTTTCCTTAGAGCAAGTGAGAGGTGAATATGCTGGCCTACATATCTTAGCCCTAAAAGCAGCGACCATATCCTGTACATGCCCCTGCTGTCCCATTGGTTTCTTCTTTCCCTTTTGCAGTGCTGAGGATTGAACTTGGGGCCTCACACATGCTAGGCAAGCATTCTGCCACTGAGCTCAGCACCAATCTTGCTCTTTATTTTTAACTTCTGGGATTTGCCTCAACCTTTGTTTGCTTATTAGTGAAATTTTGTCTTCCAGAGGATTTTAAGCTCTTTGGGTTGAATGAGAAGCTTGTAGGAGGTAGTTGTAATAAATGTGTTTATCATAGTGTATTAAAAATGATTATCTTCCACTCTAGACAGAGGCTCAAGTAGCCCAGGCTGGCTTTGGCTTTGCCTAGGGCTTCCTAAATTCTGGACAAGCATTCTATCAATTGAGCTACCTCTAGACTTTTTTTCTTTTTTTTGATTGGGTCTTCCTGTTTTGGAGTCTAGGCTGTCCCGGATTCTGTAGATCAGGCTAGCCCCCAAATTCAGAGAGATCCTCTTATCTTTATCTCCTTAGTGTTGGGATTAAAGGTAAGTACCACCACTTCATGCTTCCTCTAGTCATAAAGAGTTTTTTTCAAGTGCTGATCAGTGCTAGGCAATCTGATTAATGTTTTCCTGTATATCATATGATGGTTGGTGAAAGTGGTACTATCTTACCTCTATCCTTCATTACCTATTGTAGTGTCTGCTACCAACTGAGGTGCTCAGTAAGCCTTGTTTAATTAAGGCACTTGATGGGAATTAGTGGGGACTGAGGAAGCTTAAATGGAGACAGGAACCAGAACATCATGAATTAATTGCATTCCCTGTAATTTTGACATTTTCAGTGTAACCTGTAGTGTAGATATTTTATTTATTTCTTTCCATTTTCCTTTTCACATGCATTTCACACACATTTCATTGTGTGATGTGGGGAAGGGTGGGCACCTGCTCCTGCTAAGGCCAGGTATGTGGAAGTCAGGACAATTAGGGCATGGGAGAGAATCTGTTCTCTCTCCATGGTTAGAACTCAAGTCCGGATGCTTGGTGTCAATTTCCTTTATCCTTGAGACGTTTCACCAGCCCTAATCATTTCTTTGGCATAGAATCTTATGTAGCTGAGGATCACCTTGAATTCGTGATCCTTCTGACCCTTCTTCTGAATGCTGGTGCTGTAGACACATCTCACCACAACTAGCTTCTTTTAAACAAGCTTTCTGGAAATAATGGAAGACCTTTAAGGTTTAGCTTTTCTTGGCAGTCCATTTAAAGAACAGTGTAAGAAGTAAGGTGCATTTCTTTCATAGCTTAGGCAGCTGTTGCCTTCAGTCAGTGAAGGCAGCCTATCCACTTTCTGGGGAAAAACATGGAGAGCAGCAGGGAAGAATGTTTTCACCCCTGCTTGGGTCAGTGGTTTATACACCACCAACAAAAACACAAAGATCTTGGGATGATAGTTTTTGATTATGAGTATTCAAAGAAGATGTAGTTGATGTCATTTTTTCCCTCCTTACAAGTCTCAGTTTGAGACAGGGTCTCCTGTAACTTGACTGATCTTCAGCTCTAATCTTGTCTCTGCCTCCCGAATGCTACTGCGAACTACAGTACTAGGCTACTATGCTTGGTATCATGTGTTCTTTTTTTGTTGGAGATTGTGTAGGGGTGGATGTGTGCATGCGCGTGCGCGCGCATATGTGCACATGGCACATGCACGCGTGTGTAGGGTTAGCACAGGATAGCACACACATGGTGGCTCACAACCATCTGGGTAACTTCAGTTCCAGGGGAAATGACACCCTCTTCTGGCCTCTGTGGGCACCAGGTATGCATGGTACACATATATACATGTAGGCAAAACACCCATATACATAAAATAAAAATCAACAAATCCATATTACATGAAGCTGAAATAGGCATTGATTACCCTAAAAGATGTAGCTGCCTCCAAGGTTTCCAATAATCACTGATAGAGCAGGAACACTGTCCTGCTTAGAATTAAAAGGGGAAGCTAAAATATGACTGATTTGTATTTACTTATGTAATTATTTTTAATTATATTTTTGAGACAGAGGCTCAAGTAGCACAGGCTGGTTTTAGCTTTGCTTAGGGCTTCCTAAATTCTGAACAAGCATTCTACCAATTGAGCTACCCCTAGACTTTTTTTCTTTTTTTGATTAGGTCTTCCTGTTTTGGAGTTTAGTCTGTCCTGGATTCTGTAGATCAGGCTAGCCCCCAAATTCAGAGAGATCTTCTTACCCTTTATCTCCTTAGTGTTGGGATTAAAGATAAGTACCACCACTTCCTGCTTCCTCTAGTCATAAAGAGTTTTTTTCAAGTGCTGATCAGTGCTAGGCAATCTGATTAATGTTTTCCTGCATCTCATATGATGGTTGGTGAAAGTGGTGTTTAGAGTTTTTACTTCACACATGCAGAATTTTACAAGAAAAATTTCAGGGATCGAATTAACTCTTCCTTACTCCCATTCACCCAGCACTAATTGATTCTCTTCTGCTTCAGATGTTTTAACTGCTGCATAGTATTTTTTAATCTACTCAACCAAAAAAGTAATTTCCTACTGAGCACTTCCCCCCAGTGTTATAAGGCAAAGTAGGATAGCACAATGATGCTTAAAAAACACAGAAAGGAAAACTTTGTAAAAGAAAGTCCTGTTTAAAAAAAGATGCTGGACCCTGTCTCAAAAAAACCAAAAAAAAAAAAAAAAAAAAAAAAAAAAAAAAAAAAAAAAAAGATGCTGGAGACAGTTGGGTTCCAATCTTGCTTTGATTTACCCTGGGACAAATTGCTTAGTCACTGTTTGTCCTGGTCTTTTCTCTACAATGGGGATAATTTTAGTAATTTCTATGGGGATATATATCCCAGAGGGTGCTTGCCTAGCATGCTCTAGCCCCTAGGTTTGGTCTCTTCTGATGCAGAAACAAAATGTATTAACTCTTAACTTTGTGTATGGGATTGTCATTACAACTGGTTTGCTATTTAAAGTTCATAAGCATAGCTGGGCGGTGGTGGCGTACGCCTTTAATCCCAGCACTTGGGAGGCAGAGGCAGGCCGATTTCTGAGTTCGAGGCCAGCCTGGTCTACAGAGTGAGTTCCAGGACAGTCAGGGCTATACAGAGAAACCCTGTCTCGAAAAACCAAAAAAAAAAAAAAAAAAAAAAAAAAAAAAAAAAAAGAAAGAAAAGCGTGCTGCTAAGAAAAGTCTGCTTTCATATGAAGAAAAGCCAAGCTGAGCTTGGGGGATGTGTGCATATCTTAGAAGCCCTGTCTGGAAGGAAACTTGTAGGCTTCCTCCAGTCTAGAATTTTCCTTCTCTCCATCTTACCCCTCACCTTTCTAGATGGGGGCTTGCTATGTAGTTTCTTTATATGATGTAACCTATGTAACTAGGGTTCTGAATAGTACTTCTTTGGAACTCTTTAGCCTTCCCTTACTCAAATTCTTACATTTTCAGTCTAGATTCTTTACTATTTCAACTGATTCTTTCCTATTGGCTTGCTTTCCCATTTTCTGTATTCCCTTAAGTTGATGATCTTTTCAAGACTTTATTTTTATTTTTAATCGGCTGTATTGATGATAAAGACACATGTAGGATGCTTCTGGCTTCTTTGAGTTAGATTGACATAAAGGTGCATCCAATAATTCAACAAGCTGGGCGGTGGTGCGCAAGCCTTTAATCCCAGCACTCAGGAGGCAGAGGCAGGCGCAGGCGGATTTCTAAGTTCGAGGCCAGCCTGGTCTACAG
>NW_022196897.1:71140254-71153266 GCF_008632895.1 Mastomys coucha | reverse complement strand
CTGAGGCTGGCCTTGAATTCAGAGATTCATTAGCCTCTGTCTCCTTCATGTTGGGATTAAAGGCGTGTACCATCACACCCAGCCCTCAGTTTTTATCTTTAATATTTTTCCAGATCTCATCTATCTTTCCTAATTAGTTATTTTATAATTAGTTATAGCTCAGCCAAGAGTAGAGCAAAAGAAATTTACTTTCCTCAGAATAAATGTCATTTGTATTTGTGACCCATGTTGTTCTGTATTGAAATGGAGCAGCACATTTCTTACTGTTGAATGAGAAGATGTTTTTTTGAAGACGCTTATATTTTAGGAGACCAGAATTTATTCTGATGTTTGAGGACATAGACATTGTTATAGAAAGTAGGTCAACTTTTCAGTACCTTTATCAAAGCACCTGCAGTTCCCATTTCATTGCAAGTGAAGTAAATCTCATTGAATAAAGTAGCTGGTGTGTATATTCAGTCCACTTTTAAAATAGAGGAGTCTACTTTAAAAGGGAAATTGATGCCAATCTGATTTCTCTCCTGTTTCTTTGTTGGAATGGGGGAATTCTGTAACCTTTCTGCTGTTCTTTCCTCTGCTGGCTTTGTAAACTAGGACACAGTTGGGCACTTGAGTACCTACCCTGCTGAAGGTCAGCCAAAGGAGGAGGAGGTATGGCTGTTGGTGTATAGAAGTTTCCAATCATAGTTAGACCTAAGGATCACAGTTAGAAAGAAAAGTAGAGAACCTGGTATGGCACGTGCCTGTAATCAAGTATTTTGAGGAAGCTGAGACAGGAAGATTGGGAGTTCGAGGCCAGCCTATGCTACATGGTGGACCTTGCCAAAAATAGGACTGGTTAGATGGCTCAGTGGGTAAGACGCTTGCTGCCACACTTGATGACTTCTGCGTGTCTGCCTTATGGCATAGGTTCCCACACACATACATGCATATGCAAAATTACTGTAAAAATAATAAAAAGGAGATAGTCATGGTGCATGCTTAAGAAGTGGAGAATGGAGGACCAGGAATTACCTTATCATTTGGTAAGTGGTGAGTTGGAGATAAGCATGGGAAACATGAGACCTTGTCTCAAAAGCAGCAGATGTGCAACCTACTAAACAAAGAAGTATTAAAACAGAAACAAAATGAAACAGGGTTATTTTTCTAAAATTTAACTTTATTCATCGAACATGAGAAACATCTTTACTCAGAAGAAGGCAGGTGTAGTGGTATACTGCAGGTCTAGCACCTGACTAATGCAGGAGCATAGGAGATGGGAACTAGCTGGGCTAGATAGCAAGACTCTTTTCCAAAGCAAAACAGAAAAGACCAAAATAAAACAAACAAAAAAGCAAACAAAACACTGAGGGTTTAGGATGTAGCTCAGTAGTAGAGCATTTGCCTGGCATAAACAATTTCCTGGATTTGATTCCTATATGCACAAAAAATGCTGTATGCTATGCTCTAGTGTATAATAATAAACTAAGTTGACTTAATGAGTATATAAGCACATAAGTTACAATATGTAATTCTGCTGAAAAAAAGCATTAGTACATAGGATGGAAGCTATATGGGGCCAAGGGGACAAAATTTGTGTGTATGTATTTGTTGATGTTTGCTGTCTGTCTGCCTATCTAAATACATACATACATATGTAACAGGGCTTCATGAAGCCCTGGCTGGCTCATGAACTCCTAATCTTTCTGGCTTCATGTCTCAAATGCTGATGATTATTATATTATGTGAGTGATCAAGGAGGGCCTATATGTAAGGTATATTTGGAAGAGAACAAAAGAAATGAGTGATTGTCATACACAGGAGAGGACTAGAGAAGGCACAGACCTAGTCTGGCTCCTGGTCAAGAGAGATAGTGGGGGTTGGGGACCAACAGAAACCTACCTGTTGGGGCTGCTTTATACTGAAGGATAGAGTATTGGTACAGGATCCTCCTTAGCACTACATAGTACAAAGAAAAATTGTCTTTAGGTCTCTGGAGACAACAGCTGTGACTACTGTTTGTGTGTTCCTACTAACTTGAGGCATCAGCTGTCCCAGCCTCTTTCTCCCATTGTAGAAGCTCTATGAGAATGATTTCCATACTAGAACATTCTGTAAGGGTTGATGACCCTTGTTTTGGAGAACCATAAGACAAAGTGCAGTTAGAATAAGTTTATATGTGTTTGTGAACATCAAAGATTTTCTTCTTATCTACATAGTTGTCTAGGTAAAGGAGAAAGTACAGTTAAGATCTGGTACAGTTTCTTTTTGTCTACATTTGTTGGTTTTGTTTAAGTGCTTTAGACCCCCACTTACCTGCTGCTGCTGCTGCTTATGCTCATTTCACCAAAAATTCCTGGTTTGTTTTTTGTTGTTGTTGTTTTGTTTTTTGGGGACAGAATCTCTCTACATCTACCTCACTGGAACTCACTGTGTAGAGCAGTCTAGCCTGGAACTAACAAAAATCCAGCTGCCTCTGCTGGGATAATTTAAGGCATGAACTACCATACCTGGATAGAAGTTCCTCCTTCTTCCTTTTAAGGTTGGGGTATGAGGTTCCAGGAATTCCCCCTCCTGAGACTGGGGAATTACCGTCACTGTTACCATATCCATATTTCTATCATTCATATAAGTGGTGATTATCCTTATTAAGTAACCTTAGAGCTCTATTTTTCTTTTCCAGGTATGTAAGTTTAATTTATTAGGGATCATCAAAGCACATACTGAATCACTTTGCTTGGTTGATTTTGATGGAGCTGAAGAAGAACCAACTATTTGGTGATTTGGTGTTCTTTGGCAACCCATATAGCAAAGTCAGATAATACCTGATTACCAGAGGATCTGTGTCACTCACACTTCCTTTCCCTCTCTGGTTTAACAAGTTTGTTTGTTAGAGATACTTCAGCTAGAGATATTGCTCCCCTACCCTCTGAGTGTATGTGTGTCCTCAAGCTTATCATAGGCCAGGTTAGTTGGTCTAGTTTTCCTTCTTGAGCTTCCTCAGACTGGGTTTAACCTGTAGAGCCACTATACTCAGCTTTCCCATTCTTTCTGTTAGAGGTTTTAGACCTGGTATTTGACTTGCTTACTCATTATTCTGCCCTCTAGATACAATTATCTGGTTGTCATCCTGTGCTTGGTATTAACATCTTTATTGGGTGACTAAGGAACACTTCAATTCCCTTCTCCTAGCTGTAGCATTACGTGGGAAGTACTCCAGGTAATCACAGATTTCTGCAAGGTTTCCAAGGTACTTTAAGTAACTAGTTGATGCTTATTTCTCCAGCATATGTAGATGGTGAAGATGCTCATGATTGTCATGACTGTTTCATATAATACCGTTCTTTTCTTTTTTCTTCCTTTTTTTTTTTAAGATTTATTTATTATTATATGTAAGTACACTGTAGCTGCTTTTAGACACACCTGAAGAGGGTGTCAGTTCTCATTACGGGTGGTTGTGAGCCACCATGTGGTTGCTGGGATTTGAACTCAGAACCTTCAGAAGAGCAGTTAGTGCTCTTACCCGCTGAGCCATCTCACTAGCCCTCTTCCTTTCTTTTTTATTTTATGGTTTTTTTAGCCTAAATCTCCACTCACACAATTTTCATAGAAATGCTTTTCTCCATAGCTCTTTAAGGACATTTTGCTACTCATTTGGTCTCAAACTAGAAGTTAAAGTTAGTTGCTTGGAAAAATTCAGCAATAGCTCCTGCTGTTTCAATTTCTGGTTATCGTTCCTCATCTATTATCAACTAGGCTAGAAATATCTAGGGTTCATGAATGCTTGAATGAAGAAGATTTAGGACTTGGCTTCTTTTTACAGTAGAATATGGAACAAGTCTTTAAGAATTTGGCATAGACCTTCGTTCCTTGCAGGAAATTAAAACATTTACAATGTTGTTCCTTCTGCAGTGTAAATAGGCATGTACTCCAGCGAGCAGCTCACAAGTCCATAGACAGTGGGCCTGGTAGCAAGATACTCTTCCTTCTAGGTACTGAGTCTAGAAAAATTTTTTTTAAAGCTGAACTTGGTGACATAGGTCTGTAACCCCATCAATCAGGAGGATCACTGTGAGTTTGAGATCAGCAACAAGCAAACTGGGCTATGAACTGAGAGTTAGTTTAAGCAAATCAAACAAAGCAAACAAACAAAGGATTTAACATTATGCTGCTACAGCCATCCTATACTTAAGTCCACGCTTTCAGTTTCTAGTCCAGACTGAATAATGATCTGAACTGTCTGGTGGGCAGTAAAACAGGCCCAAGTGTATTTTCTAACTACTGCCCCCTTTTGTCAAAGGAATGTTGTGGTTAGATTGTCAGGAACAGACCACATGATTTTCTACAGGCTGTGAGAATCACTACGTAGCATTTTGAAAATATGAATTCCCAAGTGATGGTGATCCCTCAGGGTTGAATTCTCATGTAGGTGGGTATTTAATTGACTGAGCAGACTCACTGGCCTGTGGTAGACATGAGGTGGGGCTGGTTAGTTTGAAATTATCTCTTGAGTGTTGCCCAATGTTGTTTTTGGGTTCCATGTTAATCCAGATTTGAAGGTTACTTCAATATGTAGCATGGCGTGGAGAACTCAAGTTGCCTGTTAAGGGAAACCTTTAGACCATGTCTCCATTTCCCCATTGGAGTTTTGAAATTGTGGAACAAATTCAAGAGAGGATGTAAGCATTGAAACCCCCAGCTGTACAATTTGTTTAAAACTCACAGGAAGGGCCAATTTACTTCCTGTCTGAAAGGGAAATGCTGGCTTCCTTAACTTCCTTCTTGGCTAACTCTGATTAACTTGGAATATGGGTGGGGAGGAGCTGGTCATGCCCCCGGACCCCTTTCAGTGCTGCATGCGTACTAGGCAAGTGTTCTATCCTGAACATTCAGGTTGTTGTACATGCAGGCTGTGCTACTGGTCTCACCTGGTTCCCAAAGCCATAAAAAACAGTTACCATCATGTTTGTGTTTAGTTTTGTGTTCTCCTTTGCCTCTGGTGTACTTTGTTGTTGTTGGGGGCAGGGAGAGTCCTGTACTAAGGTTGTTTTTGCAGTTCAGGAATCCTTCCTATCCCTCAGACATTATTTTGCACTGAGCCTTATTTATGTACACTCCCCTTGCATTCTCTGAGATTTGAAAATAGACTTGTAAGAAGAAACTGAAACCCATTTGACACTGAAAGGTAGATTGTAGAGAGAATTAAACTGGACAGAGGGGGTGGATGACAAAAGCTTCTTATTTTTAAATTGAACCAAGCAAGCATTCCAAGTCTGGCCAGTTGGCACTCTTCCTGCTATTTTAGTCCAGGCTTTGCCTTCCTACTGACCGTCAATTGTATTAACTGTTTGATGTGAGTTTGAACTGGGGAGGAGGGGAAGGGAAGGGAGGGAAAGCCGTGGAAACAGCTGGTGTCTTTATCAAACCCTCTCAATTATTCTTTGTAAAGATTATTCTGGAGCAAGGGGTAGCCCAGGAATTAGACCTAGATAGTGGAGTGGCACTGGCTTCCCAGACCCTCAATGCTCTGTGGATGTTGGCTAGTTGGAATGTACCCTAACTTTATGAGACACATTCTTTTCTCCCCTCCCTCTGCCTTCGAAGTGCTCAGATGGCTTGGTTTTTTGAGACAAAGTCTCAAGTAGTCTAGACTAACTTTGAACTTTTGAATTCATCCTGTCTTCATTTCCCAAGGGCTAGGGTTATAGATGAGAGCCACCACTCCTGCCCTCCTCCCTCTCATTCTTTGGCTTTGGAGCATGATGCAGGAAGATAGATGGCAAAACAGATTCATCCTCCTAAAGCCATGGGCCCTCCAGGGATGTTCTCTTTAACTTCCCTTTGGTTGAGTTTTCTAAATAATGTTGGAAAGAGCCAGAGATACAGTTAGACTCGGGACCTCTGGTGGAGTTAAGTTAAACTGTAATTGGTTGACGATACTAGTCTTCTTCCCAGGCTCATACTCCAGGGTGATGGATGACATTTCTGAGTCAAACTCCTTTTCTGTCTCACCTATTTGGTTTGATGCAGACCTAACTGCCAGACACCTTTTCAGAGCAGCAGCAGCATGCATAGGGGTGTATTTAGTATTTGTGTGTGTGTGTGTGTGTGTTGGGGGGGTCTTTTACAACCATTTTTGTTTTATTTCAGAAAACTTCCCAAGATTTTACTTAAAACAAAAAAAAACAAAAACACTTTGTATGCCCACCTCATTGTGTACCAGCAACTCTCACTGATTTGAGCTATGAGCAGGGAACATTAAGAATACTAATATTGCCAGGAGGTGGGGTGGTGGTGGTGCACACCTTTAATCCCAGCACTTGGGAGGCAGAGGCAGGCAGATTTCTGAGTTCAAGGCCAGCCTAGTCTACAGAGTGAGTTCTAGGACAGCCAGGGCTACACAGAAAAATCCTGTCTCGGACCCCCCCCCCCCCCAAAAAAAAGAGTACTGATACTTATAACTAAATTTTCAAAATTTGAACATTCTTGAGAAAAAGAGAATTTTTTAAATTTGGGGCTAGGTAAAAGGCTGGAAACTTTTGTTTGTGTGCTTCAGTGACATGATTTGTATAACGCCAAGACCCTAGGTTTCTATCAACTTAGAAGAGCTGTTGTGTATATTCTTGCTCTACTTCTCCAACTGCTTTTGCCAGGTCCACTGAAGGACTAAATGCTTTTAAATTGTGCTGCAGAGATCACGATAGACCCAGATATTCAGGATTTAGCTGATGATGTTTCCAGTGCGTTGGGAGTGTGTGTGGCTAGGAGGAGGAAGGAGAGAAACGATGAGAAAGATGGCATTTACTAGTTCTTGGCTCCAAATGTTCTGGTTAGAACTCTCCTGAGCACTGCTTATGCACCTGAATGGAGTCTTGGGCCAAGGATGCTGCTGCTTTGGATCTCAGGAGTTTGATGGAGTTTGACCTGTGTCTAAAGTTTTTCTTCTAGGGAAGCTAACTTCCTATGAAGAATGAGCTGTGCAAGGTATTAGAAAAACATAGCTTGGTCCATTCTCAGAGTTGGCCAGTGCTTCTTTTTTCAACAAGGCTGCAGAAAAAAGCTAAGGTTGTCATCAGCCTCTTTGCTGCCTGAGCTACAGTGCAGCAATTCCTAGTGGCCCTCCTTCTGTTCTCTTGGGAAGTCAGGAACTTTGCCCTCAGAACTTGATAAACTGCTTTTCTGTAGGGTGGAGTCTGCTGCCTTTGTTTGTTCTCGGTGGGGGCCGGCTTTAGGAATCAGTTCCACATGTAGGCAAGTTTGAAGACTTTAAAAGCAGTGGAAATGGTGACCTGTTCTATGGTTGGTGAACATCTTGGTGGCACTTTCTTAGAGGGTGGGGTGCCACTTGTAGCTGTGCTGACTGGAATAGCAGCTTTAGCTTTAAAATCCCTATTTCAATGTCTCAAGGTGAAAAAATTTGCCAAGTACAATATTAAAAATCCCTCCCCCCAACCCCTATGTACATCCCCAGACTCTTACTTAGGTCTGTGCATATAGTATCTTTCTGCTGATTCTTAAAGGCTGAGCTTTGTCCTATGCAGTGTTGGCTAGAGGCTGAGAGGAGGGTTGTTTTCCTGAACACGATAAGGAACTGAGCAGGGCAAAGTAGAAGCTCTAACTGGTGATTGGTAGACAGGATGCCCTGGAATGTGGTTGGCCTGCAGCCCAGAATCCAGCACTTTGTATTTGTTTGTTTCTGGGAGACTGTGGTCTGGTGCTACTGTGACAGGAAGTGAGAAAGCTGGGAGTGGGGGAACCGAGAGGGGTGATGTCTTTGTGGTTCTCCTGTGAAATCTCTTTGTCCCTGGAGAGCAGCTCTGCTACAGAGCCCTACTGAGAAGAGAGCAGCCTTTGTGTGTCTAATGGGTCTCAGGGCATCTAGCTACTCTGGCGGATTAGAGGGTGTGAGATCTGACTGTGGCCTTTTACATCTCAGCACTTGAGTTATATAAATGGCCTTGATCTCTTAGTTTTGAAGAGCTTACTGAGTTTTGTGTATGCTATGCTTATTTATGGATCTAGGATTTAATTAAGAATGGAATTCTAGAAGGGCATGGATGTTTGATAATGTTGATGTACTATGTATGTTGCAGAAGTTGTTTGGGGTCTGAAAGGGGCAAAGAAACTGGTAATCCTGGAGCCCTTCTGTGTGGCACCTTGTGCTACCCACAGGAGTACCTACCCTGCCCATTTGATTTCAGCATCCCCTTACTTCAGGTGGCCAATGTTAACCCCTAACCAGGATAGCTGGTAGTCCCCTGGGTTTGAAGTCATGTATCCATGACAGTTTGTCATCCTCCTGCTGCCCCCTTTTCTTGTTCTGTTTTTCCTGCTCTTTACTCCAGCTGTGAAATAGGCATCTTTTATCACTGTTGATTGGGTGGCTGAGTCCTCAACTTCTTGCTAAGCTGGCTAGCCCCTGAGCACACACACAGACTAGCCTTTGATTGCCCAGGAGGACAGCTGCCCTAGAGGCAGATTGCTAACATACCGCTAGAACAATCCCTGCCCTCTGTTCTGGTGCTGGCCAGCACAGTCTTCTCTGCTTCTAGTTCCTTCTCTTTGCCATCCCAACTGTGATTTTTGCTTTTGACTTAGTGAGATGTCATATTAAAAAAACAAGAGGAATATTTTGATGAGATTCTCTTATTTGAGGTGGGTTGAGGGTGACTGTTTTTTGCTAGATTTCAAGATGAGGCTTGCCAGTGGAAAAGTAGGTGATTGGTACAAAGTAGTCTCTGTTTTGTGTCCAGTACTTTTTTGATTTGAGTACTTATTCCTTATAAAAAGAAACTGGGAGGTGGTGGCTCATACTTTTAATCCCAGCACTTGGGGACCACACGTAGACAGATCTCTGTGAGTTCAAGGACAGACAAGGCTACAACAGGAGACTCCCTCCTGTCTCTAAAAACAAAAACAAAACAACAAAAAAGAAACATTCTATAAGAATATGAGCCCCAGAACTGAGGAATGCTTTGCTTTGTAAAGTGAAGATAAGACCCAAAGATCTCTCTGGGTGGGTCCACTCCTCCTTGCCCATGTCTACCCTACTTCCTTCTTCAAACGTATGTATGTATGTATGTATGTATGTATGTATGTATGTATGTATGTGGGGTGTGTGTGTGTGTTTAGGTGTAGCTAGGAACTCACTGTGTAGCCCAGACTAGCCTTGAAATTCTCTTGCTTCAGCCTACCTTGTATTTGGATTACAGGTACATAATACTATCATATCCTGCTTAAAAAATAACAACAAAAAATCCCTCGTCTTAACTTTTGTGTACTTAGAATACTCCTAACCACTGGAAGCATACACCTACTACACTTTCCTGTATGGTTCCTACACCTTCTACTGTATGGGGAGAAGTCCTATGGCCTTGAGTAGGACTACTTATCAGCAGTGCTGCTTCTGAGGATGCTCATGTATCATAACAAAGGACTGTAAGTGAACATACCCACTGTGAGGCAAAGGACCACTTGAGCCCACCCGGGGTTTCAGGGTTTCAGAGAATGCAGGCATCACACAGGTACTAGCTCGACCATCTTACAGACAGATTGGTATTGGATTCTAAGGTACTGAGAAGATTGCACTGATAGTTTCTATGGGAAGATTGCAGTACACGGTGCTGTAAGGCTGGGCTTATCTTTCATTTAGATGGGAAAAGCATTTCATCCTGTTACCTGTTAGTATAGTTAAAATACAGTTTCATGCTTCCTGTCATTGCTTTCTTCATAGATGCACTGTTATCCATAAAGACAAAAGTTTCCTAAACCTCGAAGAAGGGGTATCTGTTGTCCTTATCAAGGCTTTGAAAAATTAGGGACTTTGTGCATTTGGCTCAGTTACATGATTCCCCCTTTTCAAGTTAATTTCAAATGATGAACAAAAGAGATGAGGAATGCCATAGATAGAAAGTAAAAGGATTGGTGAGAAGCTGCGTCCTTAAAACGAAGAATGTGAGTTCATGTCAGTTGGATGACTTTTCCTAAACCTAAAGTTTAAGCTTTTTTTTTTCTATTTTTTTTTTTTGCCTGGGGAGGAATATGAGGTGTCACAGTTAATTTTAGAATTTCCATTTAATAAGAGTTACACGGTATCATCAAATTCTACAACATTTTTCTCACTTTACTGCCCTCCCTTTTTTTCTCCCTCCCTTTTCAGGAAGGACAAAGGCATTTGGCCTCTCCCCTTCCTGGAGTCTGACACCTCCCCCACTCCTCTCTTTTATCTTAGTTTCCTTATCAGCTTCTCCCAAGCCCTGTTTTTTCCTTATAAGGATAGGCAAGGTCCCTTTGCTCAGGTTGCAGAGGGATCTAGATGAGTAGCTGTCTCAGAGTCTGTTGAGAAAATTCAGTATCTGTCTCGTGGAGGGCCTTGGAGAGAGGCACCTGGCTAATGGGGGAGGAGAGGGAGGTGGCCTGGCCTGAGAGATCAGAAGGACTTGTTAGACCAGTCCTGTGTATGTGTCATACAGCTCCAAAGAGAAGCAGGTTTTGTTTCTTTCCATGCCCTTTCAGTCCTGGGTTCCTTGATAGAGTCACACCTTTCTTTTATTTCAAAGCCAGCCCAACTTTAGCCAATGTTAATGTGCTAGGGTTTGAGGAGTTCCAGGGATATGTTGTAGGGGAAAAAAGAGCAAAAATAATGCTCTATGTCATTTCTGAACTTAGGCCTTGATGAAGTCATCCCACTCCCAACCCCCCCCCCCCCCCCCCCCCCCCCCCATTCCTTTTGTGATGCTATCTTTCAGTATGTGGTTTCCTCAAACTCTTAGACTCCAGTGATCTTCCTGTCTATGGACTAGTTTTTGTTGTGGTACAAGATTTCTTAGTCAGCTTTGTACCCCTGAACTGTATTCCCCAGTCTCCTTATGCTTTTTTTGAAATTATAAATCTACAGTAGGAGCTACAAATTCAACTTGTATGGTGGCCATCATCTGTAGTTTTAGCATTGTGAAAGCTGAGATAGGAGGATGGCTTCAAAAGTTTGAAGACAGTTTGGACTTATAATGCTACAGGCCAGTGTAGACTGCCGAGTGGAGACCCTGTCTCAACCAAGCAAAATGAAAAAGAAAACAATCATTAAATTCTGCAGTGGATGTAATACACACCTGTAGTCCCATCAGTAGGTAGCTGAGAAGAGGAACAATGCTGTGTTCTAGGCTAGCTTGGTCCATATCACTAAGCCAAGCTCACTTCTCAGCTTGGCAACATGCTACCTGGAGCTGAGTCAAGCCAGGATGGCCAAGCTTTGTTGTCTTGGCCTTTGTATAGCCTAAGTATTTGTGCCCTTCAGATTCCCCGACCCAGAAACCTTTGTGGCCCTGGTTACTGAAAGCCTGGTCATCTCTCAGGGACAAGGAGCTTTTTTTTTTAATGCAGCACAGGCCTATTGCTCCAGAACATAGCTCCTAGAAAGCTCAGAAGAGATGCTGCCACGCCAGCCAGGAGAAGATGGACTCAACTTCCTGGTGGTTTGTTTATTTGTTTTTGGGAGAGAGGAGAACAGGATCACACAGTATAATCCAGGCTGTCATGGAGCCCATGTAGCCCAGGCTGGCCTTACTCATCAACTCCCAAGGATCTCCCTGTCTTAGCCTTCTCAGTGCTTAGATTGCAGGTGTAAGCTACCACAGAGGCACAAGAAAAACTTTTTTTGTTTTGTTTTGTTTTTTGTTTTTTTGAGACAGGGTTTCTCTGTGTAGCCCTGGCTGTCCTGGAACTCACTCTGTAGACCAGGCTGGCCTCAAACTCAGAAATCCACCTGCATCTGCCTCCCAAGTGCTGGGATTAAAGGTGCATGTGGGGACCCCCTGCCTCTTTTTATTTATGTGTATGTATACACACGTGTGGGTGTCCTAGGAAGCCAGGAGAAGGTATTAGATCCCTTGGTTCTAGCGTTATAGGCAGTTTTGAGCTACTTGACTTAGGGCGTCAGGAACTGAGCTTGGGGTCCTGTGGAAGAACAGTAAGCCTTAACTGTTGTGCCATCTCTCCAGTCCCACATGTTTAAGTTAAAAAAAAAAAAAAGCTTTTCTTAAGTTCTGTTTCTTTGCCACTGGAGTCAGTTAATATTACTTTCCCCAGAGGAAGATGGTAGGACCAGAGGTCCCACTAACTGCCTGAATGAGCCTCAGGGTGGACACAGTAAGACACGATTGGTCTGCCTTTTCAGTAAATTGGAGCCTCAGGGAACTGCAAAAACTGCCAAGACTGGGCTATTACAAGAGTGTAAGTTTTACTCCATAGTTGTGATGCAATTGTGAAGTAAGTAGAGTCCCCCTTAGATTAGTAATATTTTTATTAATTGTTAATAATATATTGCTATTACTGTTGTTATACTATGCTGTCTAGGCTGATCCAGAACTTGCTTAAGCAACCGGCACATACTGCATGCTCTTTTGTCTTTGAATCTTTTCTTTGGTTTGTGTATCATAGAGGGCTAAACCTAGGGCTTTATGACTGTACTTTGCACCGTATTACTGAGTTAGTAATCCCAGCCCTTGAAATTGCAAGAGGTGATTTTCTTGGCATTGAACTCCTTTTTGTGATTCTTATGCCTCACTCAGACATATGTCTTCCAGGGGTTAGTATGGCTATGAATCTAAACAGAGAAGTGAGAATTACTATAATTAGTTTCAATTTCAGAAGGTACAATTTTTCATGGGATGGGTTGGGAGCTGGAACTTTTTTACTCATTTATTAATTAATTCATTTATTTATTTAATGGATATGACTGCTCTGTCTTCACACACATCAGAAGAGGGCATCGGATCCTATAACAGATGATTGTGAGTCACCATCTAGTTGCTGGGAATTGAACTCAGGATTTCCAAAGAGCAGTCAGTGCTCTTAACTGCTGGGTCATCTTTCTAGCCCTGGTAGCTGGAACTTTGGACTCTGGTACAAGCACTCTTTCTAGTATGGAGTCTTAGAAAAACTTTTCTCAGAATATGTTTGAGATTAGAAACAGAATGGTAATTTTCTGTGTGTGTGTACTTGAACAGGAACATTGAACTGTGAGTTTTGGACACTT
>NW_022196897.1:71131868-71140244 GCF_008632895.1 Mastomys coucha | reverse complement strand
CTGGCTGAACACAGTGCTGAAGTGTTATAGGTTGCTTGCTAAATGTTACCGATTGGTATTCAGTAAGAGACTTGATGTTTTAAAAAAAATTATTTTATATCCTCAGAAGACATGGAAATGGAATTTGCTTTGAGGGAAAACATACATTTGTGCCATTAGTTTTTATTTATAATGTATTAACAGGAAAAAAGGAGAAGACTTTGGGACTGATTACGGAAGATTGTAATCTCTTCCCCAGAGCCTGAAGGTCAAAGCTTAGATAGCACTTTGACTTAGGGGAAATTGGGGTTTCTTCTAGCAAAGGTGTGCTCAAGTACTCACCCAAGTCTGGCCAAATATGGGTGTATCCACATGAGCTTCATGGAAGTATGCATGTGTGTATGTCTGTGTGTATGTGTGTGTGTGTGTGTTATTTGTAGACATTAAATGAAGCTCTGGACAGATCATAATGGAAATTAAAACTTAAACAGGGTTACAATTCCTCCCAGGTTTTCTAGATATTTTTGACAGGACCAGTGATTGGATTTAGGATCTTTTGAAGTCAGGGGTTTCATTTAATCTTTGCCACTAAGAAAAGTAAAGAATTCCAGTGGAAGAGCATGTGGTTTCTCCTTAGGCATATTAGTTAGTTTCTTGTGTTCAAATGTAGTAATTACTACAGTTACATTGTCAATGGCTTCTCATATATCTTGGCTTTCCCTAAGTACTTCATATGGATTGTTTAATTTAGCTCTCATAACTACCCTTATGTATTTTTTATTTTTCCATTTTATAGAGAAGAAAACTGAGGTACCTTGTCCAGGGTTGTATAAATGTTGGATCTGGGCCTTGACTATAGTCAAGTTGCAAAGGCACAGGTTTTAGTATAAAGACAATGGTGATGATTGGTGCTAGGTCTTATTACTCTGTAGCTTAGTTCTAGTATAAAGATGATGGTGATGATTGGTGCTAGGTCTCATTACTCTGTAGCTTAGTTCTAGTATAAAGATGATGGTGATGATTGGTGCTAGGTCTTATTACTCTGTAGCTTAGGTTAGCTTCTATTTATATACCGATTCTTCTGCCTCAGCCTCCTAAGTGCTGTAGTGTATGCAAGCCTTGTTATCCCCAGCCCAAATTAGATTTCATTTAACAAATGCTTTTATTATATTTATTTATTTGTGTGTATATGTTTGGAACATGAGTACTGCTACTCCTGCGAGAGGTCAGAGGACAACTTGCAGGAGCAGGTTTCTCCTTCTACAGAGTTGTCCCAGGATTCCAACTCAGGTCAGCAGTGGTTTGACATCTTACCCCATGAACCATCTCACCAGCCCCCAAATAGATTTCTGTTGCCAGTTTACAGTAAAACAAATCATTTCAGGCTTGTGCTGTTACTGGTGACTGGTTTTGTTGCCCTGCTATTTGATTGGCACTGTTTGAGTCTTTGGTCCTTCTAGACATTTGATTTAACTTAATATACCTTGAAGTTCTGACAAAAGAGACTGACTTTATCATTGCTCAAATGAATAAACTGTAGACCTGGAAGGTCTTTCTAGTATGGGTAGGATCCATCTGATAAAGACTTCTGCATTGTTAAAAGTAAACACAGCTATTCTCAGGAAATATAATCTTAGAAGAATAAGGTTCTTCTTAATGATCCTTTTCTGATGGAAGTGTCTGTTTGACAATAGTGGTGAACTTGGAAAGATATTAGACCAGACTTAGAGGACTTTTTTGATGGTGGCCAAAGTCAGTCAGTGATTTGCAGATTGGTTTGCAGCATAATCTTTTTATGGTATGTGGCTGGAAGAGGAGACTTTATCAAGTTATGAGACTTTCTACTATGGCTTGTCATCTACTTTCCTTTTATTCTATGTTTTTTTGCAAGCTGTAGACATAGATATTTTCCCCTCCCTCTTTCCCTATAAAGGTTAGGAAGAAAGTTCTCAAAGGTTATATATGCCAAAGGGCCTTAGACCATTTTTTTTTTTTTTTAATTTGAGGAAAGGTCTTTCTCGGTAGCTCCAGGCTGAGCTTGGACCTGGGGTTCTCTTGCTCAGCCTTACAAGCACAGGAATTACAGACGTTTGCTAGTATGCCCTGCTTGGACAGTTATTTGGACAGCATGGCACAGAAGAGCATATAGGCTTGAGAAATATTTGAGACCTAGGTTTAAGTTCTAAATTTGCTATGAACTGTAGGAACTTGGTTAATTTTTTTCACCTATGAGTCTGTTTTAACATTTGTAGTAAAACTTAACTTCCTTATGGTTTCTGTGATTGCTAGGGCAATAAATGTAAGCCATTCCAGCATTGGTAGTTTTTTCATGTTTTCTTTGTCTAACAAACTTGTAAGGCCCTGAGAAAGCAATAAGAGTTAATGTAACAGATTTGTACTGGTACAGTGAATGTCAGGTACTAGAGAAATAAGTCTGCCCCAGAAACACTGGTACAGTTGGGCCCTCCTAGTACATAGAGCTGGAGTAGAGAAACCAGCTCATCTACTCTGTAGAGTTCAATTGTGTTCTAGATCCGATTAATTTCGTCTACTACTTCACAAAATAGTTTAGGGCTGAGACATTACCGTGAAGTAATGTAATTGGAAGATTGAATCTAACTCTTGAAACAACTTAATACCTCACCTTGTAGAACACACTTTATCTCATTCGGTCTTCATGGCAGCTCAGACCTACAATGGCCTCTTGGTATTGACATCACACAGATGAGAATAACCAGAACATAAGCCAGGCCTGGGACCAGTCTTGTGAATTATATCCTGACTCACACAGCCACTGTTTCTCCCTTTTAAACATAAAGTCTATCCATGCATAAAGACCTAGGAGTGTGACCTCTTTTTCTACTTAACTGTATTGTCCTCTTAAAACTTTAAAGTTAACTTTAAAGCTGAGATGATGAAGTTAGAATTTCTCCAGACCGTGCTTCGTGACATAGGTCCGTCAGTGTTTTCCCTAACTTTCCTTTTACTCCCTGTATCAAATTAAAGTTGTGGGGGCAAAAAGTGACCATTTATGGCATGGTGACAAACACTGTCATCTGTGGCAGGGAGTGTTGTTTCTCTGTGCCCCATAGTAGTGGTCGCCTGGGCTTTTATTAGCAAGAAGATTACAGGGTGGAGGCTGCCACGGTGGTAACTGCAGTACAGGCCCTGTTTAAAATCAGTAACTGGAGGAGTCTCTTTTGAGCTGGGTTCTCTTGATGTGGAAGGGTCATAGGTCATTGTACATAGCAAATGAAGGCAAGCGTTTAAAATGAAGAAATAGGGATAAAAAGGAAACAATTAGGACAAGCCAGGAGTGGTAATAAATTCTTATACTCCAGTACTTGGGAAGTAGACACAGGAGGATCAGGAATTCAAGGTCAGCTTCAGCTTTATTTTTTAGTGAGTTTGAAGCCAGCCTGGGAGACTGTCACAAATAAACAAAACCACAAAAAACCAAGGTATTAAAGAAAAACCTTTGAATGGCCCCATTTGGAATGTGGGGTAGGAGTATGAGAAAGTGGCACTGGGATATTGGGTGTTGGGCTGAATGAGAACAGTGGTTGATAAATGATTGTGGGAGTCTAGGGCTGGGTAGGACACATTTAGGGACAGACAGTTCAGCGTGTTCTGGGACTTAGTGACTGAACCGATTCAGTTTACTGGGCACCTGTTTTATCAGTTTCTTCCGGGTACTCTTGCTGAATGCTGGATACATTTAAGGCAAACAGGCCCTAGCTTTTGTGTTTGGTGGGGCTCTGGGAAGCGTGGGAAAGGGAGCCTAAGCAGAAGGCCCAGCCTAGGCTAGTCCCCACATGTCTTCCCCCCATGACTATTGCATTGGTTTCTCAATGTCTTTGTGGGCATGCTGGGACTGGGCTTTGAGGTTTCTGCCTTAAGGGCAGGAAGGAAGGGGAAGGGCATTCCAACAACAAATTTCACCCCCAAATCAGTTGCCTATAACAGAGGATATATGGGGTTTTATCTACATTGTAACCTGGCCTGGTTCTGCATGGATTTACAAGTAGAGGAACTGCAGGTGACAGTGCAATCTGAGCTTTAATTAATCCCACATCCAAAGCCTAGATATCTGAACACAGCAAAGTCTAAAAGGGTATTTGTTTCATTTGTTTCAAGCAACTCCAAATTGTATCTTAAATAACCCCCTTTCATTCTAATACATCCCCTTACTCTCTTATATGTATGCAGTGGGTGTAGTTTATTTTCTTCCCATTCTCATTTTCCTCCAAATATTTCTGCAGCTCTCTCCTTCCTGCTTGCTGCTTGCTGAGGTGGCTGGGCAGCTTCCATGGTTTATCTGAATCTAGACTGGGCTATTCTCTGTGCTAAACCAATCAGTTACGGGCCTTCTCTTAACAGGTGTGTATGGAATATGTATTTGTTAAGAATTGAAAATTACTTTACCTTCTTTTCCTTAGGTATTTGAGAAGTTAAGGGAATAAGAGAGAAAAAAATTTCCTCCTAGTTTACCATTCAGCAGTATACATTTTATCTATCTATCTATCTATCTGTTTTTGAGACAGGATTTCTCTATATAGTTCTGGCTGTCCTAGAACTTGCTCTGTAGACGGGGCTGGCCTTGAACTCATAGCAATTTATCTGCATCTGCCTCCCAAGTGCTAAAGATTAAAGCTATGCGTTACCACACCTGGCCACAAAAATTTGAGACAAGATCTTGTTAAGTTGCCCAGGCTGGCCACAAGTTTATGTAGGCCAGCCACAGAAGTTGTGATCTTGCACCTTCTGAGAAGGTGGGATTACAGACCTATACCACAGATGGCTTTAGGCAAAGCCTTTTTATATAGTGTCTGTGGTTCTGTCACTGTTGTTTCCATTAGCATATTTTACCCTCTGTCATATAGTATAGTTTTGTCAGATAGAAAGTCCTTTCATACATGTATGAAACATGGAGGCTTAGGTTCTTTTGTCTTTCCACTTGGGACATTTATTTATTTATTTATTTATTTATTGACTTTCAAGGCAGGGTTTCTCTCTGTATGTAGCCCTGACTGTCCTGGAACTCTCTCTGTAGACCAGGCTGGCCTCAAACTCAGAGCTCTGCCTGCCTCTGCCTCCCAAGTGTTTACATTAAAGGCCTGCACCTCTACCACTCAGCTTATATCTCCATTTCTTAACTGACATTTTAATTTAGTATAATTCATCACTATAGCTGCATTTATAGTGTTCAGGTTTGGGAGAGGTTAAGTAAAATTTGTGTTGTTCCATATATCTAAAAGTAGCTTGGACCTGTACCAGGGAGTTAAAACTTTTATCAAGCTGATGCCTGCAAATATTTCCAGAGAAATAGAATCTAATTTTAATCCCATGCTATGGTGTCCTTGTCCTTCCAGCAGTGTAGAGACTTTGGTCAAGCTGCCACCTTTTCTTTCAATAGGAGTTCATAGCAGAGTATTGAAGGGGATAATAGGCAAGGGATCCTCTTGGAGCAGACATTGGTGGTGGGCTCCCAAGCTTGGTTGGTGGTGGCTTGCTTTTTCTGCACTGCAGTAAAAACACTGAGGGCATCTTTGGCACTGGGGATTAATAATTCTTCTGTCTTCTCTGACCTGTGATCTTCTCTTCTCTCTTATCCATCCCCCGCCCTAGTGTGAAGTGAGGGGGATATACTCCCTCCTTTCTACTCCCTCTGTGGTCTACCTTACTTTTTATCCTGCCCTGCGGCGGCTCCTCCCCTTACCTTCATGGACGACTCAGAGGTGGAGTCGACCGCCAGCATCTTGGCCTCTGTGAAAGAACAAGAGGCCCAGTTTGAGAAGCTGACCCGGGCGCTGGAGGAGGAGCGGCGCCATGTCTCGGCGCAACTGGAACGCGTCCGGGTCTCACCACAAGATGCCAACTCACTCATGGCCAACGGCACCCTCACCCGTCGGCATCAGGTAACCCTCTCTCCTTTAGATCTGCAGGTAGGACGCTGGCATGGTCACAACTGAGGCCTACATATCCTTAATGAGATGCCACTGGCCCTGGGCTGCCCAGTGCTTACACTTCGCAATGAACTGTTCCAGGGATATTATAAATGCTGATTAAGAAATAAGGGATTTGTTACTGATCTGAGTTGAGTAGACTTTAGCAACCCTTTGTGACTTCCTGTTTTGCTAGAGCGGGTTTTCTGGACAGGGATGCAGTTCTAGTTATTTCTAGTAATGGTACTGTACTTTGGAGCTACACTCAAGAGTCACTTCTGTTTTCTTTGAAATATCATTTTTCTCAGGGTCAAAAATTTAGGAAAGTATATCTACTTAGTGGTTGGGGAAGTTGGGCATCTTGAGCTCCTAGCTTCAGTTCAGTCTCAACCAGAGAACAATCTGTTCTCAGAAAGTGTTACAGTATTCATAAATTGTATATTCCTTTCCCATATGTCCTTCTGTGCTTATTGTTGGGTGTGTAAGTCATGTCTTGGAAGAAGTGGTCATTGATACTTTGGTGGTTAGAGCTGGCGGGGTTGGGTGTGGGGTATCATGCTATTATTTAACCCAGATAACCGCAGGAGCCAGTAGTAGTCTCTGGGTTGGCTGACTTTGGTGTGACTTGGGAGGACAGGTGTTAGAAATGAGAAGTATATTGTGTTCCCTATGGTTTATGTCTGACTTTACTGTGACATAATCTGAGGTTTTACCAGTGAGTGTACACACGCACACGCTCAGCATTGCCTTGGTAGACTGACTCTAGAGAGATCTCAGTGGAATTAGAACAGTGTTTACACTCAGTTCTCTTAACTGATTGCTTACTAATTTGTTTTTATCTATTTATTTGTTTGTTTGTTTTGTGTTAGGGATTGGCCAGAATCCTGAACATGCTAGGCAAATGCTTTACCATAGAACTACACCCTAGACTCTTTATTTACTGACTCATTTATGAGGAGCTGGGGATGGAATCCTGGGTCTTGTGCATGCCACTAAACAACAGTTCCCACCCTATTTGGTTTTGAAGACTAGATATTGGCATATAGCTCAGATTGACCTCAAACTTGTGATCCTCTTGCCTCTGCTTCCCTAGTGCTAGGGTAACAATCATGCCCAGCTGCTTGCTTAATCCTTAAACTAGTAGACATAATTTGAAATAATTAGGACCATGAAATAAACAAGAGACCATGTTTGCAAAGTTCAGAGAATTTTTTAGGATCTTGTGTATAGAGAGTTAAGGATGAGATACACTGAAGGAAAGTGGGCGTGCTCAGACTTTAGGTGGTGGGGAATCCCAGGACTTAGTGGTTTCTCTTGTTCTTTTATTTTTAACCTCTGCTCTGCAATGAAACCACGCCCTTCCTTCTTCCTGAAAGCAATGTTTAACTTCCTCCCCTGCAGCATTTCACTGTATGTAAAGGGAGGATGGGTGGGGGAAGAATATTCCAAGGTTATTGCATCTTAACTGTATTCTATTGGGAGAGGAACAAGAAATGTGCTTTTATATAGACAGTCTCATTAGGTTATGTCTTGGTGCTTAAGATAGAGCAGTTTAAGAACACCTGAGAATGTGCTCTGTGGCTGCGACTTGATAAAGATGTTAAGACATTGCTGAGTATTTTCCTTCGTATATGGAAGTGGAGAATTAACTCTCTTCTTTAAAGAGCTTCTTGGAATGGGAGTTTCTCTTGGTACCACTGCATGAAGATTCCTAGAACAATAAAAGGAGGCTTTTTGGGACAACCCCCCCCCATCGTAGTCTTAGGGCTTTCCAAAAGGTTATGTGTAGGGAGCTTACCTGAGTGTTATTTATTCAGCAAACGGTCTTTGAATGTTTCTCATGTCCCAAGCCCTGCTCAAGATATTAAGGATACAATAGCCTTGAAACTACTAAAACCCTGTGTACTCATGGAACTTACATTCTTATGCTCCAGAGACCCCACTTGCCAGAATTCTCGGCCCGGTCCAATTTAGGGGAAAGTGGTATCTTAAGGTTAAGGAGTGTCACGTCACGGTTCTTATGTGAATACTGACACAAGGATTTCAGTCCAAAATACCTTCTCAAAAGCCCTTTCGTTTTTGAAAGAAAGATGTTGTGTTTGACAGAACAAAGGACAGCCAGAAAATGAATTGTCCTGTGGGCTATGTTTCAGAACGGCCGGTTTGTGTGCGATGCTGACCTTGAGAGACAGAAATTTTCAGATTTGAAACTCAACGGACCCCAGGTAATTATTTTGACTCAAGGTCTAGATGACTTCATTCATATCCTTTTACCTCTCCAGTCTTTATGATCATATTGGTATTCTGGAGTACTAATCAAAAATATTTACTAATTCTTTAATTTTGGAAGTTAAAAAGGTGCCATTCCAAATTATAGTTTTGTCGGTCTATCTATCTATCTATCTTTCTTTCTTTCTTTTTCCTTCCTCTTTTCTTTTCTTTTTTTTTTTTT
>NW_022196897.1:71121892-71131858 GCF_008632895.1 Mastomys coucha | reverse complement strand
TTTTTAATAAAAATCATTGGCTTTTCTCATGGTATTCCTGTCTCATTTGATCCTCCAGAAACTGCAGTTGTTTCGAGGGGGAGCATAATTCTACATTGTAGAAAAGCTTACCTAAAATCTGACTGAGGAGATGAATGGATCTGATGAATAACAAAACCTTTGCTGGGCCTGGTGGGACAAGTCTAATCTCAGTCTCTTGGGAGGTTGAGGCAGGAGAATCAAAAGTTTCAATGCCTACCTGGGAAAAATGACTGGAAAGTAAAAGTAGGAAGAGGGTTCTAGATTTTTTCAGTGGTAGGTGGAGTGCTTGCCTAGCTACCCAAAACCAACCAAAGTCTGTTATTTTTATTATTTTTTAAATCCTTATCTTTATTGGGTAAGCTGTTCTTTTTAAAGTACTGTTCCAATGTGGATGTAACAGTTAACACAGCTCATATTCAGTAGGTGACCAGAATGGGGAGTTAAATCTGCTGTCTCTGTCACTGGGTTGTCATGGTTACCTTCTTACATTTATGTTTGTTAAATGGCTAGTACTAGGAAGTTTTATTTACTGTCCTTTTACATAAGTTAGTTATTAAGCAGGGTCTCTCTATGTGATCTGACTGGTCTGGCATTTGCTGTGTATGTTAGGGTAGCCTTGAATTTACAGGTCTGCAGGCCTTTGCCTCTCGAGTACTGGGATTAAAGGTGTGAACTCCCATGCCCTGCCTTTTTGTACAAACTTTAAAATTGACAACCATTTTTTCTAACCCCTCCCACCCCCCCGCCCCCCGACAATGGGAGATGCATGAAGACTTCGTGTGTCTCTTACTAGGATGGATTGTTACTACATGGGTTTAGTTGTACTTTCACTCCTCTCGCTCTCGTAGGATCACAACCACCTTCTGTACAGCACTATCCCCAGGATGCAGGAGCCAGGACAGATTGTGGAAACCTACACGGAGGAGGACCCTGAAGGAGCCATGTCTGTTGTTTCTGTGGAGACCTCAGATGATGGGACCACCAGGCGCACTGAGACCACAGTAAGCTGAGATTTTCGTGTCTTAAGAGTGATAGGTCCTCTGTGGTCTTTTAGTAGAGAAGCTAACGAGTTAAGTGAGTGAAGGCCACTGACTGCCAGAAAGAAAGTGATCACTGGGGAAACAGACAAGGTAAAAGAAGTTCAGGAAGCAGGAAGAGAGAAGAAGTATGATAGTTACAGTAGCTTCCAGGGAGGATGTTAGTGATTGGGCAGTTTTTCCCATTGAGGGCTTCTGTAGGATGGAGAAAAGGTATGGATGACACACACTTCTGTGTAAAGACCTAGAGGGTAGGGTTTCTTTCTTTTCTTAGGGTACTATAGAATTTAAACTTAGATTCTTTATTCCCTTCAATAATTTGTTTTCCTTTTCTTATTCCTTAACTGAAGGTCAAGAAAGTTGTGAAGACAATGACAACTCGGACAGTACAGCCTGTCGCCATGGGGCCGGATGGGCTGCCTGTGGATGCCTCAGCAGTCTCCAACAACTATATCCAGACCTTGGGCCGTGATTTCCGCAAGAATGGCAATGGGGGCCCCGGTCCCTATGTGGGGCAGGCAGGCACTGCAACTCTTCCTAGGAACTTCCACTATCCTCCAGATGGGTATGGCCGACACTATGAAGATGGTTATCCAGGTGGCAGTGACAACTATGGCAGTCTGTCCCGGGTGACCCGAATCGAGGAGCGGTATAGGCCCAGCATGGAAGGCTACCGTGCACCCAGTAGACAAGATGTCTATGGGCCCCAGCCCCAAGTTCGAGTAGGTGGGAGCAGTGTGGATCTGCATCGTTTTCATCCAGAGCCTTACGGGCTGGAGGATGACCAGCGCAGCATGGGTTATGATGACCTAGATTACGGCATGATGTCTGATTATGGTACTGCCCGTCGCACAGGAACACCTGCGGACCCTCGACGCCGCCTCAGGTGGGCAAGAGGAGGGGAAGAGGTAGCTTTAGGGACCCATGACACTTGTAGACAGTTGGACTTCTTCTCTCTTTCATGGAAGGAACAGCAAATGTTGTTTTGCCATCTTACTCTTTTGGTTTTTCGAGACAGGGTTTCTCTGTGTAGCCCTGGCTGTCCTGGAACTCACTCTGTAGACCAGGCTGGCCTTGAACTCAGAAATCCACCTGCCTCTGCCTCCCAAGTGCTGGGATTAAAGGTGTGTGCCACCACTGAGCAGCTGCACCTTACTCTTTCTTATAATTATACTAAATCATGTTTGTTTGTTTTTTGAGACAGGGTCTCAGTAGCTCAGGCTATCTACCAATCTGGCTAAATAGTAGAGGGTGACCTTGAACTCCTAATCCATTCAAATTCTGAGATTATAGGTGTGCCAGCACCTTTGGTGAGAATGCGATCTGCAGGAGGATCCCTTTCACTTGGGAGGAGGCAAAGGCAGGGTGACTGCAGTGAGTGCAAGGCTGGGTGGAGCTGGTGTTGACCATGTCCAAACAAAACTCAAAAGGAAACAGTGATTAGTGCTGGTTATCGGACTAGATTAGGAAATAGAAGCTGGGCTGTGGTAGAAACACGCCTTTAATCCCAGCACTTGGGAGGCAGAGGCAGGCTGATTTCTGAGTTTGAGGCCAGCCTGGTCTACAGAGTGAGTTTCAGGACAGCCAGGGCTACACAGAGAAACCCTGTCTAGAAAAACCAAAAGAAAAAAGAAAAAGAAAATGAAAAGAAATAGAGTTGATGGTTATGCAGTGATTTCTGCCTAAGATCAGTCTCCCTTTTGGTGATAGAGAAGAGAACAGCAGAGTCTGAGCCCAGGGTCCTGGCAGTGTTCGTGCTGTTCTTCCTGAAACCTTGTTAGCTGTTGTTTTGGTGCTAGAACACAAGATTTTTGTTTAAGAACTGTCCTTTCAGTAGTTCAAATCCTGATTTTTTATAAATAATCACCTTTGAGCTAATACTTTTGTATTTAGTTAGGGTTTTATGAAGGTAGTGAGTGGGGAGTGGTCCTTCTAGACTGGTACATTAGTAATACTTCCAAAGGTCACTAAGCACCTGTCTGTTCTTAGGGTTCTTACTCCTAGTGATCTTTGGTGTCTGAAGATGTCATCATTACTGTTTGGATGAGTAGTTGCCTTGGAAGAATATTTTACAATGGGATTAGAAGATCCTCCCTCCCTTTCTTTTTTCCATCCCTTTCTTTATTCTTGTTGTTGTTGAGACAGGGTATCAGTATTTAGCTCTGGCTGGTAGGCCTTTTCTAAAGGACCCATTTTAGGCTTTGTGTGCTATTCGTTAGTACCTTTGTCATGTCTCTTGTTGGGTTTTCATATTTTTAAAAGGTTGTTTTAAAAACTCTTACTTCTGTGCACAAAAACGTGTTTGGTCTTGGGCTACAAACATTACTTTAAAATCAGGGTCTATATTTTCTAAGTTAAGAAATAAAGGAAGGCTTATAGTTACCTTGATAGTGAGGGTGCCCTGGCAGCGGTTCTCAATCTTTGTATGTAGGTTCATGACCTTCCAAAGCAAAGGTCTTAGCACTTTCCAAATGTATATTAGGTAGTATTGGCTAACCATAAACTGACTTAGTCTGGGACAGGAGTAGAGGCCCTATTATCTAAGCCTGAGTCACTGACACTCTTCAGATGGCGTGGTTAGCAAATTCAACTCCCATGTGACTCACCTTTTATTCCTAAGGGAGCACCAGATCTTAGCTGGTGTAAGCTAGCTAGTGTACATAGATAGCAGCTATCATTGGAACAGTCTGCCCAAGGAGTGGGGCTGAAGTCTGCTTTGCTCTGACTTCCTCATTAGCCAAGAGAGATTACACACGTGGGTGTGGATGACCAGACCATTCCCTGCTGTCCTTTGAAGTGCCAGTCACATAGAGAGGGTTTGGGGCTTGGTTCTTGGGTTTATTCCAGGGTGACATTGAGTTTGGAATCCTGCTTGGCTAGCAAGATTCTTGACTAGAAGAATTCTGCTTCCTGTTTCAGCCTTTAAGAATAGTGCAAGGTCAAACTTTCATAGCGAGGCAGTGATTAGTGGCAAAAGCACTGAACTTGAAAACCCTGGTTCTAGTTGTGCCTCTGTGTATAGCCATTATGTGTATAGCCTTAAGCAGGTTATTTGATCATTTGTGCAGTTTTGTTATTTGTAAAAGAATCTTGATCTACTGCCTAAGAAACAAGGAAGCATAAAGATAGATTTCCTGGAGTGACTGAAACAAAATCTGGCAATGGCAAATATTTTTGTCTTAAACAAAAAAAGTAAAATATGCTCTGCACACAGCCTGAAACACCATTCTCTTATGAACAGTTTGGTGTATCCTTGGGATTTTCTTACATGTATCCTGTTTTCTCGTTAAAAGGAATTTTTTTTTTCATATAGTGTTTAGCAATCTGCTTTTAAAACAACATTTATTTTGTTTAAATGACATTTTAAGTTTAAAGGTGTTTTTACTATCATCCCCCTGCCTCCCTTGTTTTTTCAAGACCAGGACTGTCCTGGAACTTTCTCTGTAGACCAGGCTGACCTGAGACTAAAGGCATTTGCCACCACCGCCCCGCCTAATTTATTTATTTTTTAAGGAAATGATTCGTTCTACTGAATCCCTTATTGTTTAATGGTCAGTGTTGATACCTGTTAGGTAGGCTAATTTTCAGTGTTTGGTGACAGTGGGAGTGGTTTTATGGAAGATGCAACAGTCTTATTTGGAGAGTACCACACAATAGAGTCCCCTTCTCCCAGTGGGAGCCCCAGGGCAAGATGAGCTCACAGATGTAATAGGGTTCTTCCTTTGTACTTATAAATAAATAACAGTGTGACAGGCTCACCCTCTAGTGGGTAATGGTGGTACTGAAACAGGAAAAGTTGCTTCTCATTTGACATCTTTCAGTTTCTTCTTCTGATCCAAGAGCTGAGACTTTCCAATGTATGTTGGCATGTAGGTGCCATTTTGGCAGACTTAGAACTATAGAAATTGAAGGATGGAACTCCTCGGAGCATACCTGTCTGACTGAATAGCATGTAAGGCTGTGGGATGAACTGTGACACGTAGTGCTCGTTTATACCTCAGTAGTACTAAAGCTAAGTCCTCAACAGTATAGCCAGAATCCTCTACTTTTCTTGATCCACTACCTCTTTAATTTCCAAAATTGGGCAAGCTTAATCGTTTTGTTTTACTGGCTCTTTCCTGTGTGCAGATTCCTTGTTTGTTCCCTTTGTGATTAATGTTTCTAAATACTTGTCTTTCTCAATCAGCAAACTTCACAGGTTACCTTTAAATTATTAAAATTGGGCCCAGAAGAGGGTTCAGTTGGTGAAATGCTTTCTGCACTACATGAGGACCAGAATTTGAGCTTCAGTACCTATATAACAAGCTAAGCTCTGTGCTGGCTCCCATGATCCCAGTACTGGGGAAGCAGAGATAAGAGGATCTTTGGGCCTTGCAGGACAGTCAGTCTAGCTCATCAGCAAGCTTCAGATTTGGGAAAAATCTGTCTCAAAAAAAAAAATAATGTAGAGGGACATTTAGAAGACTTGCACTTGCATACAGAATTATTAAATTGACCATACAGAGGAGATACATGACTTCTGTAGAGCTGTGATCCTACCGTGAAGATGATGGGTAACAGGAATGTCTATGAAGCCAGATTTAATAGCTTGGTTCTTTGTTCCTTCAAAATCGCAGGAGCTATGAAGACATGATTGGTGAAGAGGTGCCACCTGATCAATACTATTGGGCTCCTTTAGCCCAGCATGAGCGGGGAAGTTTAGCAAGCTTGGATAGTTTGCGCAAGGGAATGCCCCAACCTCCAAATTGGAGACAGCCTGAGCTGCCAGAGGTGATCGCCATGCTTGGCTTCCGCTTGGATGCTGTTAAGTCCAATGCAGCTGCATACCTGCAGCACTTATGCTACCGCAATGACAAGGTGAAGACTGATGTGAGGAAGCTCAAGGGTATTCCGATATTGGTAGGATTATTAGACCATCCCAAAAAGGAAGTGCACCTTGGTGCCTGTGGAGCTCTCAAGAATATCTCTTTTGGGCGTGACCAAGATAACAAGATTGCCATAAAAAACTGTGATGGTGTTCCTGCTCTGGTGCGACTGCTCCGAAAGGCTCGCGATATGGACCTGACCGAAGTGATTACTGGTGAGTGCAAGGTTAGAGGTCATTGTTAATCCATAGGGACATATGCATCTACAAGTTTCTAATCTATTATCTTTTAATTGATTTTAATTGAATTAAAAGAATAATTAATTCTTTTTGAGTCAGGGTCTCACTATGTAGCTCTGGATGGCTTAGAACTCACTATGTTGAGCAAGTTGGACTTGAACTTGAAGTAATCTTCTTGCTTCGGTCTCCCAAGTACTGTGATAAAAAGCAGGCACTACCATGCCTGGCCAGTCCACTATTTTTTGATTATAGGTTCCAAGGTAGTAAGTGGCCTTGGGTCAAATTTGCTTTACAGATTTGATTAGATAACACATGACACACACAGTAATCTCCAACACATTGTGTATACTTACATGTTTTCTCATTTTTTTGAGAGAGGCTCTTTATATAGGCAAGCTGTTCTAGAACTCACTATGTAGATTAGGCTGTCCTCTCTCACAGAGATCCACTGCCTCCTGAGTTCTAGGATTAACGAGTGGGCTACCATGTCTGGCACAGTCTGGGTTTTTTGACCAACTGTAGTAGTAGAGAAACTTGTTTTCCAAAGACAGAGCTGGGTGGCAATTGCTGTTTGTCCACAACCTCATAATCTGTTTTAAATGTATGCCTTTCTTGACTTAACTTGCCTGTTCCATTTAGAAATTTGAGTTTATGGCCATTTATTTGGAATAACTTTCAATATTATACGTGGTGTCCTTTTTGTGGAGGCATAACACCATTCCAGAAAGAAAAAGAAATACTGGTTCTTAATTGGCAGAATATTTTTGCCCCCAGAGGACATCTTCACTGTTCTAGTTGATTTTGGCTGTCATAACTTGAGGTTAGGTAGAGCATGCTCTTGGCATCCAATGAGTAAAGTCTAGGGATACTAGTTAACTGGGAAGCATCCAACCATAGACAGGACAACTTCCCACAGGTCCAAAGTGACTGTTACTGAGGTAAAGAAACTAGTGTAGCTGGGTGATGGTGGCACACGCCTTTAATCCCAGCACTTGGGAGGCAGAGGCAGGTGGATTTCTGAGTCCTAGGACAGCCTGGTCTACAGAGTGAGTTCCAGGACAGCCAGGGCTACACAGAGAAACCCTGTCTCGAAAAACTAAAAAGAAAAAAAAAGAAAAAGAAACTAGTGTAGATTGCTTTGTTTCGTAAAGCTTTATTTTATGACTGTGTGCCTGTATTAAACTATAGTATAAAATATATATACCATGGGTCAGAAGCCTGACTAATACTACATGGAGTGTACATAGTGTAGACTCTGTAATGGGCATATCTGTGGTCATTGAGGATGACTAAGAAGGAATAGAATTGGGTTGCCTCTGATATTCTTCAGACATACTGTTTTGGGTGCTAGAGAGCTCTCTGATGAATTGTCCCTGTCAGGAACCCTGTGGAATCTCTCATCCCACGATTCAATCAAAATGGAGATTGTGGACCATGCGCTACATGCCTTGACAGATGAAGTTATCATTCCACATTCTGGTTGGGAGAGAGAACCTAATGAAGACTGTAAGCCACGGCATATTGAGTGGGAGTCAGTGCTCACCAACACAGCTGGCTGCCTTAGGTGAGTGGGGCTTTTCAAGACTATACAGATTCAAGTTCTGCTGGGTTGGTAGTGTGGGCTGTAAACCTATCAGACCCTGTCTTAAAAGGGATGTGGTTTGGTGGCAGATATGCATGCATCCCAATTGGAATTTTATGGAGTTTTAGTTTTGTTTTTTTTTTTTTTTAAATTAGAAGTGGAGTTTGCTTGCTTGCTTCTTTTATTTATGATTATTTTGTGGTACTGAGGACCAGATTCAGGACATTGCATGTGCTAGGCAGCCTGTACTCTACCTTGTGTGTACGTGACCTCAGCCTTTGCTTCTTTCTCTTGTGTACCATGTTTACCTGCTTGTGTGTTTACTCTCTCCCTTCCTCCTGTTCACATCACTTTTATTCCTCTTTGATTTTGTTCATCTAATTAGGTAAATGCTTGTTTAGAACCTCCCACATACAAGGTTCTTACCTAGTTGTGAATTTTGTGTGTGTGTCTTATGGTTAACCCGGTCACAGTCATCTGTATTTCAAATTAGACACCTTTATCATTGTCTATATTTGTACTGCTATATAACAAATGACTTCTGACTAGATTTACAGATGTTGGTGTGCCCTCCCCACAAGCCCCTTTTTGTGGTGATGGGTATTAAATCCATTGCCTTGTATATGCTTGGGTACACTGCCTACCACTTAGCCTGAAAGAGTATGTCAGATCCTCTGGAGCAGCAGCCATTGTGTGAGTGCTGAGGGTTGAACCCAAGTCCTTAAAGAGCATCCAGTGCTAGTGCTCTTGACACTGACTGCTTGTTTCAGTTCCTGGTATGTGCTTTTTCAACTTGACTTCACAAGCTTGAGAAAACTTAGGAGACAGACTTTCAGCCAATTTCCAACTGCAGTACCTTGCTTTTAAGTATTAACTGCTTATTGTACTAATACAGAAGGTTTTAAGGACACTTTAGATGTAAGTGAAGAACAATATCTAAGGGGGAACTTCAGGGATTTGAGTCATCTTTAGAACTTTGTGTTTCCCCCTAGAAATGTAAGCTCAGAGAGGAGTGAAGCCCGGCGGAAACTTCGGGAATGTGATGGCTTAGTTGATGCTCTCATTTTCATCGTTCAGGCAGAAATTGGGCAGAAGGATTCTGATAGTAAGGTAAGTTAATGAATGACTAAGTGAATTTTGTTCACTAAGGTACCTGTGGTCCAGACCTACCACTTCAGGCTATCAGATAATATAAAATATTTATTATGCTAACTCCCTCTCCCTAAAAATGGGCATTTAGTTTAGACAAAGAGAAGTAAGTGTGTGTGTGTGTGTGTGTGTGTGTGTGTGTGTGTGTGTGTGTGTATGTGTGTGTACACGAGTACACAGAGAAGAAGCCAGGAGAACATTTGTTCCTTCTTTGTTACTCAGGCAATTTCTACCTTATTCTTTTGAGACAGGGACTCACCTTGAATCTGGAAGTTGTGTTCTTTGGCTAGGCTGACAGCAAATACACTTCAGCAATCCAGTTCCTATCATACTGGATTTATAGGTGTCTTCAAGATCATGCCGGACTTATTGTGCAGCAAGTGCTGTTAATGACCAAGCCATCCATTCCCCTCCAAAGATAGTTTTCTTTAGGTGTGTGTGTTCATATATAGTTAAGCTGCTTAGTAGCCTTCCAGATTATGTATTTCCCTACTAAGGGAAAACAGTGACCTAAGAGTTGGGTCACCAACTAGTTGCAGAAGCCATTCCATGTCTATAACTAGACCTCCTATTTGGATTTTGAGGATCTTGGGGTACTGACAAGGCAACCTGAGAGAAGATGTATTGAGTCATGCATTTAGGATTGATATTTAATATTCAAATCATGGAGACTTAGATTTTTTTTTGGAAATCATCATAAGCATTTTCTTTTCCAACTGAACCTTTTGTTTTATGTCCCTAAGCTTGTGGAGAATTGTGTTTGCCTCCTTCGGAACTTATCATACCAAGTTCATCGTGAAATCCCACAGGCAGAGCGTTACCAGGAGGCACTTCCTACTGTGGCTAACAGTACTGGGCCACATGCTGCCAGTTGCTTTGGGGCCAAGAAGGGCAAAGGTGAGTGTTAGTTCCTGTTCTTTAGTATGGGACAAGAGGAACATTTAGCTTTATAGGTACTTAATAATTACTGTGGAAGTCTCCTTTTTGTTCTGTTGCTGCTCCCTTGATCTGTATGCTTTGGTGGTGGTGGAGGTGGTGGTGGAGGTGGTGGTGGTGGTGGTGGAGGTGGAGGT
>NW_022196897.1:71104173-71121659 GCF_008632895.1 Mastomys coucha | reverse complement strand
TGGTGGTGGTGGAGGTGGTGGTGTGTGAGGATTGTGACGATTGTTAGTGTATTGGCATCTGGGACAGTGAAGGACAAGAACTCAGCTAAACCGAGGCCTTCCTCCCTATTCCTCCTCTTTCTCTGCTTTCTTGTGTACTTGCCCATGACCCTGTTGACATCTTTCTCCTGCGTTTTCTTCCTTCATTTCTCTCCTCGCTTTCCACCTTGGTGATGCACTGGAAGATGAGTGGTTCTCCAGAGGTAAGTGCAGTCTTTTAGGGCACTTGTCTCCTAACGTGCATGGTTTGGCTCTTACCTTTCTTAATATCTCTTTGTCTAACCCTTCCCCATGGATGCATGCAGGAAAACTTAGTTGAGGAAAAGCCTAGGGATAAGTTTAAATCTTCTGGGTTGTGTTTTTGACATGCTGTTTCTGGACAGCAGTCCTTGTTATCAGAACTCAGTTAACAGCCGCAGGAGTGGTCATCCTTTTGTACAGTCTGCTGCCTGGTTTGGTCCTCCTTGTTTCTGCATCATCCTTGTTGGGACAGTTATGTGTGGGCTTTGCCTCTTTTGCCTCTTTTGATGCTGCATCTCTGACCTGAAGATTCTGACTGAAGGATGAAAAACTGTCGGGTCAAATCTTTCCTTTTTTAAAAAAATTCTTTACCCCATTCTCTCCACCCTTTCTCTATTTTCATAGGGAAAAAGCCTACAGAGGATCCAGCAAATGATACAGTGGATTTCCCTAAAAGAACTAGTCCTGCTCGAGGTGAGCTACTCTCTTTATTCTCCAATATGGTAACATGTTCTATGCACTGTGTTAACATTTCTCTCTGACCTAATGGATTTGAATGAAGTGACAGTGAAACTGATGGGGAAAGTCACAGTAGTTAGTCTAGAGCCAGAAACTAGGCTGAGTGCATGCCTGCAACCTTAGAACTTGAGTAGCTGAGGCAGGAGAATTGTTGCCAGTTCAAAGCTGTATTGAGATACAGAGGGAGAGCATGCCTCAAAAAAAACAAAAGAAAAGACAGAGACTTAGCTATCTGAATGGCCACTGCAGTTTTTTGGATCTTGAACCTTACTATTAGAAGAAATGTCTTTATCATAGTTTAGATGTTTAATGAATGTAAACTTGCTAGCTTTCTATAAATATAAAAGTCATTAATTAAATTAAATTATGTTAAATCTTGGGCTGTCTATCATTTAGTCATATTTGTGATGGAGAGAATTAGAAATAATTTGATTTAGATGTTGAATCGTTAAGCCTGGTTGCTTATGGTACAAACAAGTTTAAAGTTAGCTATGAAATACAACTCAAGGAGGAAGGAGAAGGGGATTAAATATGACTGAGTTGATGTCTGTTCTCTTTTTACCATGGACTAGTTGTTCTTTTATGTTTGTTTGTTTTTGAGACAGGGCCACACTGTGGCCCTGGTTATCCTGGAACTCTGTAGACCAGGCTAGCTTCAAACTCACAGAGACCCACCTGCCTCTGCCTCAAAAGTGCTGGGATTAAAAGTGTATGACACTGCTTTGGGCTAGAGTGGTTATTCTTAAAGCATGGAATCAGCTGGACATGGTAGTACATGCTTGTAGTCCTAGTACTCAGAGATTAAGGCAGGAGGATTATCAATTTGAGACTAGTCTACTTGATGTTGTAAGACCCTGTCTCAAAAGACAAAACAAAAACCTAAGAAGAAAGAGACATGAAATCAAGCCTCTGAGTTTGCTCATAGGGAAGTCGAGAGGCCTAATAATGGAGAAGCAGCACTACAGGCAGCCAGAGCTTGGTTTGTAGGCATTGATTGATTAGTGCTTTCTGTCTTGCCCTTTTTTGTGCAGGCTATGAACTCTTATTTCAGCCAGAAGTGGTGCGAATATACATTTCACTCCTTAAGGAGAGCAAGACACCTGCCATCTTAGAAGCCTCGGCTGGAGCTATCCAGAACTTGTGTGCTGGGCGCTGGACAGTGAGTATCTCTAAAAAAAATGGATTTGGAGATAGGGAGTATAGATAACTAGTTTGCTACCATTTGTAACCTTTTCAACCGCTTCCCATGTGCTTCCTAGTATGGCAGATACATCCGTTCTGCTCTTCGTCAAGAGAAGGCTCTCTCTGCCATAGCTGATCTCCTGACCAGTGAACATGAGCGAGTAGTGAAAGCTGCTTCTGGGGCACTGAGAAATCTGGCTGTGGATGCTCGGAACAAAGAGTTAATTGGTAAGGATTTGAACCAGTGCCTAGCACAGTGCCTGGATTCCAGCAAATGTTTAATCATTTGTTGACATCACTGAAAAGAAGGATCCTATAATCTTCCATAGTTTATGTTTCTGAGTGAGTAAGGTTCGTGGCTTAGTGGTTCTTAAAAAAGCAAGAAGTGATGATTCTTCCAACACATTATAACCACTATTATTTGTTGAATATCTGCTTTCTCTATCTCTAGGAGCTGTTAAAAACTTTCCTATTGTTTTTTCATTTGCCCAGAATTAAACTAGTTACTTAGTGGCAGAGCCCAAGTTACTGATTTTTTTTTTAATTGCATAAAGAATGCTATGCCTCATAGATTATCATAAGACAGTACTGAACATACTGTTTTCATTAGTGTGTCTGAAGAGACCAGACAGTATATTTAATATTCAGCATTGTATTGTCTCTGTGCACTTGAGAAAATAGATGAAGGGCAATGAGTTTATGGCTATCTCATGTTCTTTGCCCCTTAGAGATAAATCTTATGTAATTATGGAGTTGGTTTGCATGGCTAGAACTTACACTTGGCCTCATTACTACTATCAAGTATATTGTGAGGCTCCTCCTGACCTTTTGTTTTACTGCTATAGGCAAACATGCTATTCCTAACTTGGTAAAGAATCTGCCAGGAGGTCAACAGAACTCCTCCTGGAATTTCTCTGAAGACACTGTGGTCTCTATATTGAACACCATCAACGAAGTTATTGCTGAGAACTTGGAAGCTGCCAAAAAGCTTCGAGAGACCCAGGGTATTGAGAAGCTGGTGTTGATCAACAAATCAGGGTGAGCTTTTACTTAATGACAGCTATAAGAATTTGAGTATGAAAGATGATAGTTTTTAGAAAAGAATTTTCTTCTTCCATTCTGTGAGATTACATCCCCTTCCTGTGACATATGGAAAGGTCTTGATCTATTTTCATTGTTAATGTTGGTTTATAAATTGGCATGGATTGTTATATCAAACTATGTCAATGTTTCAGATAGGATTTGGTGAAATTTGACTTCATCCATTTTTACATTTTTATATCCTTGTGCTGTTACAGCAGTATAAAATAAATATAAAAATTTATGTTTGGGGTCACCATAATGTGAGGAACTACATGTAGCATTAGGAAGGTTGAGAACCACTTTGTTTGAGAGTATAGCTTCTAAGATTCCCTGGTCTGAAAACTAAACTTTGTATGGTGTTACTTTTCCTTTACAGGAATCGTTCAGAAAAAGAAGTCCGGGCAGCAGCTCTTGTCTTGCAGACGATCTGGGGCTATAAGGAGCTTCGGAAGCCACTGGAAAAAGAAGGATGGAAGAAATCAGACTTCCAGGTGCACTAACTCTTGACTGAAGCTTTGACTTTTCTTCTCTTTTGCTCCTTGGCTAGTGCCTCTGTTTTTGGTTTCTTCCATTTCACTGCCAAACGAACTCCGAGTCTTTCCAAGATAGTAAAGACACTACTTTTTAATACATTGGTGCTCACAGTTTATGTTTGCTCAAGTAGTTCTACTCTCTCAATGTTGAAAATACAGTAGATGCTGCTGGTAGTGAATAGTAATAATGTATGGCCATTGTGAGCTTGCTTTCTATTTACTCAGACCCATCCATGTGCTTCCCATCCTCTGATCCTTCTACCTCTGTCCCCCAAGTACTAGCATTAGAGATAATGTGCTACCGCCTAGACACGAGATTCTTTCTGAGGAGTTATCATTGTCAACAGGCACCTAGCATCTAAGCCCTTTAGGAAGAATGTGTGAGTGAGGGCTAGGGTAGGTGAGCATGGAGAAGGAAACCCATGCTCTTTAAGGGCTTCTGAAGTGGGAGATGCATGGCTAAGAGGAGGAGCCTGGAAGAAGTGGCTCTTCAGGTTTCTGTGACACTGGGTTTTACCTTTGTCTCCAGGTGAATCTAAACAATGCATCTAGAAGCCAGAGCAGCCATTCATATGATGATAGCACTCTCCCCCTCATTGACCGGAACCAAAAATCAGGTATTGTAACCAAGGGGTACAGCCATCTCTGTTTAGTGCTCCTGGCATTCTTTATTTCTTATTAACTAAGAAATAGGACATGTATTCTAAATAAGTTGGACACTGAGTAGGGGAGTAATGTTTTGCATCGGGATTATAATGTGTAAGAGAGTAGGTTTGAATTTAGAAATCTAACAAAGCAGTAAGGGGTGTGGTGGTGCACATTTGTAATCCTAGCTAGCACTCTGGTGGAGGTAGAGGAGGGAGGATCAGTAGTAGGTCAAGACCAGCCTGTCTCAAGGGAAAACAAAACCAAAATCAAGGTAGTAACCAGAGTGTGACTCCTCTAATTTGCCCGTGAACTTAAAGTTACTGGAGAATGAATCGGTTTTCTGTTTAATCTCTTCCTCTCTTAAATTTCTGTTCTACTGATTAATGGGCTTGGTTAATTATTAGTGCTTTTCTACTTGAAAAAAATAAAAACTATTGACAACCAGAAAGTCCATTATTTCTAGTCCCTAGAAAAGCCACCACTGTTATAGCTGTGTGTGTATGATTGTGTTTTTGTGTTTGTGTGGTACTGGGGCTTGAGTCCAGGGCTTTCTAGGCAGGTTTTCTATGTCCCTGAGGTAGAGCTTTTTAAATCGCTTTATCATAGATGAGTTATATACTTAATATTTTATATATTTTTTTCTCTTTCACTAAAAGTATGTACTCTAACCTTTCTTATCTTAAGGCTTTTGGCTTTTGATTCCATCCATAGCTTTTGGAGCATGGTGTGATGGCCCCAAGATTCTCACACATATGTGGCAGTGGCATAAAAGCAGCACTTGCTGCTGGTGACCCAACATAGATGAGGGTAGTGATGCTGATCTGAACAAGTTGTTTTTCCTCCCATGTACTCTATAGTTACAAAGCCACCTCCACTTAGGAGCATCCTGAATGGAGCTATAAACGCTAATATGTTATTATTTCTACCCCTAAGTACACATCATTTAGATGTGTAGTGCTGGGGATGAAATGTGAAGCTCTTGTGCTGTGTAGGGAGCCACTGTGGCTGTCTTGAGGCAGACTACAGGTATTACTAATTAAACTAGCCGTTTTTTGATAGAGTACTATTTTACTTTATGAAGCAGCTGACACACAAGTGATTATTTCAACATGGTTATTTGGCAAGCATTTCCTCAAAAATAAACACAGAAACTTTTGTCACTTTGAAAAAACTGATTATTTTCTACCTGAGTAAAGAATATAATTTTGGATGAGTGTGGTGATTCATCCTAGCACTTGGAAGGCTAAGGCAGGAAGATTGCCCTTTATTTAAAGCCAGCATGGGCTACATAAGGAGTTCTAGGCCAGCCTGAGCTGTAGAATAAGACTCTGCCCCCTGAAAAAAGCTTCAACAAATCCTAAAATCCCAAAGAAGAAAAGTATAACCGGGAAAATCATACCCATGTTACTGAGCTTAGTAACTTCCTAGTTCTTAAAAGGCTTTTTCTAGGGCCATCAAGGTGGCTCCGCAAGTAAATTCACTTGCTACTAAGCCTGACAACCTGAGTTCCATTGATGGGAGAGAACTGACCCCTGAAAGTTGTCCTCAGACCACTGCATCCATGTCATGCTATGGATGGACACAGACACAGACACAGACACATGGTTGGTCTCTCTCTCTCTCTCTTTCTCTCTCCCTCCCTCCCTCCCTCTTTCTTCTTCTCTCTCTCTTTCTCCCACATTTCATTCATGCCCGTGCACACATAGTGTAGTAAAATAATTTTTAAGGCTTTTATGATTATATAAGTACTGATATAATTGTATTTTTAAAATACATATGCATAATAAAATATGTTAATTTTTTACAACATTTTCATAGTTCTATAAACTGTTATCTCACAAGGAGACAGTGCCATAACATTTCAAAAATCTGTACGAGTAAATGTCATTTAAGGGCAAGACAGACTAACCTGTCTATTTTTTGTGGGTTTCTTGATACAAAGTCTTACCATGATTGCCTGGAGTGGGAACTTGCTGTGACTCCCTGCCTCTGCCTTCTGAGTGCTAAAATTATGAGACTGTGCTCTACTTCTGTGTCACCTATTAACCCAGAGTTAAAAGTGATATATAAAAGTGTTCAACAGTGCTCCCCACCAAAGTTTATTATTGTATATGATGTGTGTCATGGGCACACATGCTGTGGCCTTCAAGGGCAGGTTGTTCTTGTACTTAACCTGGCTTCTGGGATCAGACTCAGGCTGCCAGGCTTGCACAGCAAGGGCTTGAGCCCATTAGCCACTGTACCAGCCCACACACAATGCTTTTTAAATTGAAGGCGTTTATGATCATGCAAAAAAATTAATTTTGATGTGGAATAGATGTCTGAATATAGTAATATCTGCTCATTCCACACCAGTGAAAGTCATTTGCATCCTCATTTCATATGTGTGTGATTGAGGACTGAGGCAAATGCTTTATCTATTATTGGACTATAGCTTTAGCCTAGACCCTTATAATTTTTAAGACTTAATTTAAAGGGGCTTTGAGATGTAATGACCCATATTGTTAAATTTTCCCCCCTATTTATTCTTTATTTTGTCTGAGTGTGAAGGTACATATGTGGAGGTCAGAGAAAAACTTGAAGGGGGCTCAGTTTCTTCCACAGGTTGTTTCCAGGGATGAGACTCAGGCCATCAGGCTTGACAAGTGCCTCTGAAATGTTTCTCGTGTTTAGGTGTCTAGGAAAGGGATCAGAGTTCTGCGAGGGCTTTCCTAGAACTGTAGGTTGTAATTAGTCTTGGCACATAGTATGTGCTAAATAAAACTTTATTGAATAAATGCAAGGAAAGATGGCACACACAACAGAAATGTCTACTTTATATAGTTTTTGGTGTATTGGATTTTGACTTGGATAACTTTCTAATTCCATATAGATAAGAAACCTGACCGGGAAGAAATTCCAATGAGCAGTATGGGGTCAAACACAAAATCATTAGGTAGGTGATGAATTTCTGTCTAATGTTGCAGAATAGTGTTTAATTGGGGTAAGTAGGCATTCTCTCCTCCTCCCCTTGTCTCTAGACAGGGTCTCAGGTCACATAGGCAGGTCTTGAACTCACTACAGTTGAGTCTGATCTTGAGCTCCTGCTCCTCCTGCCTCTACTTCCCAAGTGCTGATTTTATAGATATGCTCCACCATACCTGGCTTTTTTTGTTTTTTTCCCTGTAGCTTTTACCCCCTAAACAACCTTACCATTTGCCCTCTTGGAAGTACAGTGATTGATCATGTCCATTTGAAAGGATATCTGAAGGTATAATAAAATTTGATCAGTGTACTCTTTTCTACATTTTCACATGTAGCTGTGAATGGGACAACCTTGAACTTAAAAAACAAATTTATTTTAAGAATGAAAAATTTTTTTTAAACTTTTTATTTTTTGAGATAGATCTTTCTGTGTATTCCTGGCTGCCTTGAAACTTGCTTTGTAGATCAGACTGGCCTTAAACTCACAGGGATATACCCACTTCTACCTCTTCTGTCTTGGGACACTATCATGCCTAGCCAGTTTATTTTATTTTGTATGTATGAGTGTTGTTGTTGTTTTGTTTGGTTTGGTTTTTTTTTTTTTTGCCTGCGTGTATGTTTGTTTACAAGGTGGCTCATGCTCTCAAATGTCAGAATCCATAGAACGAGTTAGGGATAGTTGTGAACCACCAAGTGATGGGAGTCGAACCCAGGCCCTCTGCAAGAGCAACAAGTATGCTTAGCTGATGAGCTATCATCACTCCAGCCCCTGACCTTTAATTCTTGATAGATCTCTTCTTCCCACATACGTTCTCAGAAAGTCTCATGTGGTGTATAACTAGCCCCATCTCTCTCTGTTCTTTCTCCCTACTCTCTACTAGTATTTTTTTTTTTAAGCAGGGTTTCATTGCCCGGGTTAGCTGAGGATGACCTTGAATTCTTGTGCCTCCTTCCTACTTGCTATTTTGTCTCATCATTCTACTTGGGTATATGAAATCTTCTACTGGAGTGTCCTTCCCCTTTGCTCTTCTAAATTCTTTTCATTCCCAAAGGCTAAACTCAGGAGGTTGTGTTTTGCTTTATCAGTTCCTTCCAATTGTAGCATATTTTTCTGTCTTCTCTTAATTTGAGGGCTGTATCTCTTTAGTAGGCCAGGTCTCTTTAGTATCACTCACCAGGTCTCTTTAGATAACACTGCTGTTACTTGTTATTGCTTTGTTGTTTTTGCAGTGGTGGGAATTGAATCTAGGCTAACCACTCTACCACTGAAGTACATCCCCAGTACTGGGTATTTCTCATACATCATCTTTCCCATTATATTCAAGTTGTGTGTAAGTTTTAAAAAGCATCAGTGTTTAATGTCTTGTTGGTGCATCTGAAACACTTCATTTCTCAACAGTGCCTAATTCACATGTATTGTACACTAGAAGAAATATCTTATTTCTGTGTACTTTTTTCTCTAGATAACAACTATTCCACACTGAATGAGAGAGGAGACCACAACAGAACACTGGACCGATCTGGGGATCTGGGTGATATGGAGCCATTGAAGGGAGCACCCTTGATGGTAAATCCTTGTTATATGCTGCTGTGTGTATGAGGCTAATAGTATTTTGAAACTGTATGGTATATAAAATGTGGGGGGAGAAAAGAGAAAGATAAATCTTTTTTGGTAGGTGTTTTCAGGAAAAGTAGAGGCTTTGATGCATCTTGACTGTTCTTGAGATGTTTTTCATTGTCTTGGATGGTTTTTGCAAGTGTTGCTGATGTCACTGACACTGACTAATCTGCTCTGTAGTACATCACCCTGCTCTTGCACTTACCTGTTTAGGATGTTTACCCTGTACTCTGAACATTGTTTGTTTACTTTACAAATGTTGGGATTTTCCTTCGATCTGGCACACACTTAGAGATTCTTACCTTGGCCTCTTACTAACAAATTGCATGTGTTCACAGCAGGACGAGGGGCAGGAATCTTTGGAGGAAGAGTTGGATGTGTTGGTTTTGGATGATGAGGGGAACCAAGTGTCTTACTCCCCTGTGGTATGTCCTCCAGTCACCCCTAAGATGGTCCTGAGGAAGGAGGTTCCTCTTTGCCAATCATGCTGATCTGATCGGGCCTGAGATACTTGTCTGAGCCACACGGTACCCCAGGGTTCTCCTGTGATCGTGCCCTCTTCCAGGCTGGGTGCAGCGGATGATCTGGCTCTCTGTTGCGTGCTGCTTTCCTGCCTGCAGATTTGCTCAGCTGTGTTTGATTCCCTGGTCCTCCATTCTCAGCCTTATTAACAGCCTCCTTCTTTTTTCTCTACAGCAGAAGATTTAGCACCACTCTACCTGCTCCATATGGGCTTATAATATATTACTTTTATTTTTTGGTGGTGAAATGGACTGATGATTTTTTTCCTTTCTTCGCTGGACTATTGTGCCAACTACCAGGCTGACTCCTACCCTTGTAGCCCAACGTGGCTGCCTTCATCCGTGAATTACCAACATCTTCCACTGAAGTTTAATTGTCTATCATCCCAGACCCTACTTCCGGTTTCCCCCCCAAGAATCCTGACTCAGTTACTTGCATATCTTGAGAAACTGCTGCAGATTAGCCCTTTTTGCCAGCCTTCCCTGGAACTCTTGGCCTTGCATAGAGGGAGGGAAAGTGGAATTCTCTACTGGAAGTAATGGGAAGAACTGAAAATTACACGCTGTCTGTTCAGCATTCTGACAAACTGATGACTTTTAATCAAGACTATTTTTTCTGGTGTGGGGGGAACTTTTTATTTTGTTTTGGATGGGGAAGTCTGAGTTCTTCCCTTATCCAGTGGCTATTTTTGAAGCCAAGAAGGCTGGAAACATTGGCACATTCCACCTGGCAAAGGCCCTCAAGTAAGTGAAGTACTCCCCAACCTCGGAGTGAGAACTCTTGTTCCTCCTGTCCGAGGCAGGGACCACAAAGGACCTACAGACTCCATCTCTTCTGTCAGCTTCAGGACAACCTTGGGGTGCTGTCCTTAACCCTCCTCTCCTACCCTGTGGTAAACCTGCTAACTTGACCTGGCCGTTTGCAAGATGCTTTGTAAAAAGGAGAATGCCGTGGAACCCTTGCTTGAGAAGAAACAGAAAGATTGTCTGTTGAAGATGAACCTCTAGGAGGAACTAGAAGGAATGTACATGAAGTGGTTAGTCTGAAACTGGCAGGAAGCTTCAAAGCTGGCTTTCCCCAGCCTCCTCCACCCCATCTCTCTTCCTCCTTTATAAGCTTGTCCTCCCTCTCCTCCCCTTCCCTGGATTTGTTGGCCAACTTACAAGATTTGTACATAACTCCTCCCCCTTTGCCCTTCTAAGGTAGGAGTTGCCCTGGCTTTGCCTCTTCTTTGTGCCTTTGGCCTGGGGTGCATCTCCTCCCTCTCTTCCAGGTGCCTTTCTTTGCCTCTGCAGTCTCATTTCTCATGATTTTGCAAGTTAGATTTTGTTATTTTCTTACCCTCTGGTGGCCCCCAGTAGCTGAAGGAAAGAAGAGGAGTGGTAACCTAGGGAACTTCAAGTCCCCACTGGGCGTTGTTGTGGCCTCTGATGTAGGCACAAAAGGCTTCTGCTCTACAATGTACAGTTGGGATTGATGCAAATCCATCCTGATGAGTCTCAAAGTGAGGCTGTTCCCATCCTTTCTGAAAGGCTACAGGGAATCAGGCCTAGCCTCCACTGCACCCTTTATTCTTGTAGTGAATGTTACAGCTTGGCTAGAGGAGCAGCTACTCTGTGGGTTCAATTTTTTTAAAAAACTTTTTTCCTTATTTGCTTTCTTTCCTTAATCTAAAAGCTCTATTCAATGCAACTGGAATTCTTTATCCCTCTTCTCCTGTTCCTTAATATATTTGAGGCTATGGGGTAGGAGAAAAGTGCACAGCCCACCACCCCCTTTCTTACGTATTACAGTCCCCCCCAATGCTTCCTCCCCATTTCTTCTAGTCCATTTACCTTTTCTGGCAGAAAGGAGCTTTGTGCTCTGTGACCCTCAGAGCACATTGCACAGGGGAGCCTCCCCGCCCACATCTGTCTGCTCTGGTTTTGGGTTCTCTTGTCCTCCTCTGCTCTTCCTGGTGCTCTCTCTTCTCGGTGGGGTGTGGGTAATAGAATAGCCATGGGCTCTGGGGACCTTTAACTGTTTGTTTGTTTGTTTGTTTGTTTGTTTTGTTTTTCCTCTTTCATTTATAAAAACACTAAACATTCAATTTCAGCAAACCAAAAATCCTACCCTCCCACCGAATACTACTAAGGGGCATATCTTCTGCTCTGTATCTTTTCTCTCTTTCTTTCTCTTGTTAATGCTTTTAAAAACAAATGAGTTTTTTATATAAATAAAAGTTTTTAAAGTGTGTGTGTGGGAGGTCTGTGTCGTTTCTTCTCTTCCAGCTGCACTTCTTCCCTTCTTTCCTTCTTACTTTGGTACCAGTGTTGTTTTTCTTTGCAGAGCAGCCAGAAAGAGGTTGTCTCAGGATGGGCTTACTTCAGTTTCAGTCCCAACTCTTATGAAGGAGCGTTCTTTGGAACACCCTCCCACCCCAGAGTCTTAAGGATATTTAATGAATGGCTGAAGTGGAGCATGAGAACTTATTGCTATTAGAGTTAGAAAGTGAAGTTTGTACACTGGCTTCTTCATTCTCTGGGCTTCTCACACATCATTTGACAAAATCAACATTGAACAAAGCCCTCCAGTGCATGGCTCTTTTAAACACGACACATCAAATCTAGAAGATGAGAAGCTAGCAGTCCCAACAGCTACGTTGGTAAATGTGGAAGATTTCAAAGTCCTCTGCACGTGAGCACTAATCCCAGGTCACGGCAGTGCTCCTCAGGCCCTATGGAGTCAGTTGGGTTGTCTGATAGGACATCCCGCCAAATTGTATATGGTTAACAGGAACCAGATCACTGGAGGTTATCTTTACTGCAGATACCAAATATTCAGACTCATGGGAAAATACTTCTCCAGGGCCCTTATGTCCTATCATTTAATGTAAAAATTTCCAGAGAATTTGTGTGAAATGCTTATTATATAGTGATATCTTCGGTCACTATACTATAAAATTATTTGGCTGTTCCCAGTGATAACCCAGGATCATTGCATTATACAAGATGTAAGTAAGAACTTTTGGGGGCTAGTTAGAACCGGGCAACTCCAACAGTGTATCTCTGTAGATTAAAGCTTGATTTGCACTTACACCTCTAGTCTTAGACCCGAAAAATAAAATACAAAGCCAAAAACTTCAGCATTTGCTCTGCTGCAAAGGTTTTATTTTTATGTAGAGAAACCTGGCCATTGGTCAACAACCTTTCCTAACTGGTACTGACTTAGATAGATCAAAACCCTGCTCAGGCTGGTCTTAAGCTCATGATCCTCCTGCCTTTCTCCTTAGTGTTGGGACTATTGGTGCCAGTTACCATGTTCAGCTACAGACATAGTTTTCAAAGGTCTAGATCATGCCAGTCCTAGTGGTATTCACTGCTAACCCCAGCACTCAGGTGACAGACACCTGCCTGGGCTACATAGCAAGACTTTGTCTCAGTCAATGAATCAGTTATTCATGCTCATACCTAAAATGAAATGTTGAACTGACCTATAAACGCCAAATATGGTTTGTGTGGTTTAAAGACAAGGCTCGCTGTGTAGCTAGCCCGGCCAATTTGATCTTGAACTTGTGGCAGTCCTTCCCAGGTGCTGAGATTATAGGTTTGTGCCATGGGAAGTTTCTTGGCCAACTCGATAGTGCTTAAGAGCAGCCCTCTTGATACTTCTCACTCATACTAACATTAAGAAACTTTTGGAATTTGTTCCCTCCTAATGGCTCTTCTCAGGTTTTGTTTTGATTGTTTTCCTGGTTTTTGTTAGTTTTTCTTTTCCATTTTGTTTTATATCTATGGGTGTTTTGTCTGAATGAGTGTCTTGCATCACACACGTTGTACACATGTACAATGTCCAAAGAGACCAGAAGAGAGTGTTGCATCCTCTGGAACTGGAGTTACAGTAAGTGGTTGTGAGCTGCTATCTGGGTGCCCAGAGTAGAACCCAGGTCCTCTGGAAAATCAGCCAGAGCTCTTAACTGCTAAGCCATCTCTCCAACCCCTTTCTTGATATTTTTTAAAAAGTTTTTTTTCTGTGTGTGTGTGTGTGTGTTTCAGTGTGTGCCAGTTGTGTGGTTCTTGAGAGTTGAGTCAGAATTATGGGCTGCTTAGGTGTGGGTATTCAGACAGAATTTGGGTCCTGTAAACTGAAAGTAAGTGCTCTTAACTGTTAGACTAGCTCTTCATCCCCCTTAGTACTTTTTAAGCATTATAGAATTTGTAGATCTACTTTTATGGAATTGAGTAAATAGATAAGAATTACCTGTACTGTTGGTTGAAATTGAAGATTCCAAAACTGGGTGTAGTGAAACATGCCTGTAATCCTATCATTTGGAAAGCTGAAGCAGGAGGATTGCTACAAGTTTGATGCCATCCTGAGCTTACATTGCTAGATTCTTATCTCAGAAAATAAAAAGACCAATCTTTCCCATAGCCCCTTCTTGGGATGGGTCTGTATCTCTGAGGCAGATCAACTACCTATGGTACAAGATCATAGTACTATATCAATACCACAATAAATTCCTGCATTTCACTTTGGAAATTGATTCATAAGTTGGTCTCAGGAATCTGAATCTTATAAAGTGACATAATTTATGTGGTTGATGTAGGTGGCTATCTAACACTGATCTAGGACACTTGCTTGTTTTCCATGTGGAACCCAGAATGACTGGCTAACTCTTGGTAATAGTAGTGAGTATGGGTAATAAGATAATTCATAAAAGAACAGCTGAGGCTGGGCATGTGGCATCTAAGTTCTAGTATTTATCTTGCTAATCATCTAGACAATTCCCAGACTGACCCTGAATGTGGTGCCTTTTAAGGCACAAAGAATGCCCTTGATTATGAATTACTAAACTACTGGCTACAGAGGCTACTTCAACTAGGGAGCAAGTGGTCCCATTGTCCAAAGCCAAAGATGTCAGGTGTGGAAATGAATCATTCCAGAGAGAGGGCCTAGCTTGAGAAAACAAACATGGAAGAAATAAGATGCTGCCTAAAGCAGACTTCTTTTTCATAGAATAGACATTTTGAGTTTTCTGCTACCTGTCCCTTTTTTGTTGTTGTTGTTTGTTTGTTTGTTTGTTTTGAGACAGGGCTTCTCTGCGTAGCCCTGGCTGTCCTGGAACTCACTCTGTAGACCAGGCTGGCCTCAAACTCAGAAATCCGCCTGCCTCTGCCTCCCAAGTGCTGGGATTAAAGGCGTGCGCCACCACCACCCGGCTACCTGTCCCTTAAAACATCAGTTCTTTAGCTGTTGCGGCCAGGATTACTGGCAGACATGGAAAGGAAAGCTAGAGAAGTGAGGTAGTTTGTTGCCATTAAGGGTCTGTCTGCATCATTGTGACAATTTTTTGAGCTTTTGTTTTGTGTAGTGTTCAGTGACCAGGTCAAAAGCCATGAGTGAACTGCATTGAGAGTTTTGCCCATGCTCCTTTGACTTGAGGAATTTCAAACATTTTTGTAAGCATGTGATAACTAGTCTTTCTAGTACCTGCATGTATTCTTGTCTTGCTGCCATTCCCTGATTATCATCTTTAGTCCATCTGATGGACAAACAGTCCAATGCTGTAATGTGCCCCAGGAAAGGGAATACGGGTGGAGCATGTGTTCATGTTCCAGTCACCTTCTGTATGCTTCTTGTCTGCATCTTTTTGTTTTGTTTTCTTTTGTTTTGTCATTTTCAAGCAAAATTTGTTTTGTTGATGCTCTTCACATCTCTTTCCCATCCCTTTGGCTGTCCTTGTTTTCTTCTTGTTTTAGGATTGATGTGGGGCCTTTTTTACTATTCAGGCTCTGCTTTGGAAAGATGGTGTGGATTAGATTCCTTGAAAATGCTTTCTATAGCAGGAAGTAGAATGCTAGGGAATATATAATAATTAAGAAATACTCTTCACTCCTGTCTTGTTGGGATTGAATTGAGGGCTTTGCACATGGTAGGCAAACACACTGAGCCATATCCAGCTGTATATAAAAAAAAAGATAACTTTAAACACTGCTGAAGAGGCATGAAATAAAGCTGATAAAACAAAGCCAAGCCTGGGATCCTTGCAAGTATCTGATAAAACTAGCCTTACTCAGAGTGATTGCCAAACACAGCATACCTTAGGCTTCTAAGGAATGTGGGAAGGAAGGAGTCCACAGAATGCTTAGCATAGAGATGAATAAACACTCGTGACCAGATGGCTTGTTATGCAAACTTTGTGATCCAAATTCAATGCCTGGAACCCACAACCAATCTCATAAAGTGCATACATACCTATTAAGTAGCAATAAATACCCCATTGGGGGAGACAACAAAGAACTTGTACTGATCTTGATAATTTGCAGTCCAAATTTTGACTACCTGTGTGACCCACAAACCAGCAGATAGGAACTTTGAAGTGGTACTTAATTGGTCATACCTCCAGAAGATTTCCAGAAGCCAGTGCTTTCCTCCCATTCAGAAACAACTCCCATTAAGCTTGAGTCAGGTCCTTAAGCTAGGCATAGTAAAAGAGCAGTGGAAATGGTGATAGAAGATGCATACACCAGTCCTTAACTATTTCAGATGTTGGCATGAGCATGGACTAAAGAAGACACGGATTAGGGTCAGTGAGCTCCAGTGGTCAGAAGGCCTACTAAACAAAGCCCTGGTAGATGATGAGAACTGTACAGCATGTAATTAGTGAATAAGGATGCCGGGCAATAGCATGTAAGTTGAAAGGGTGATTAGAGTAGAATTCTGTATGGGAGAAAAGTAAAGATGCTGATTAAAACTTTTGTGAAACACGTCCATATTAGCTGTAACTGTTGAAGAGCAGAAATAGGGCATGTGACTCTAAAGAAAAGGCAAAAGCAGAAGGCAGCTGAAGTTGATAATTCACCTGATAGAATGAGCTAGGCCTGAAGACTGCAGCAATAGAGGAGGAGCATATGTTATCCCAGTGCTAGAGTTAGCATGCAACAAGTGAACAGAGCATGAGTGGGAAGCAAGTGTAGAAACCAAAGAAGTCTGACAGCTTCCAAAAGGACAAAGTAACTTGAGTAAAGCTTCAGTAGCTACCATGTGAGTTGGTCACGTAAGCTTAAACACAAGGGTAGGATCCGATACTTTTAAGTCTTGCTGCCTCATTTTATAAATTGTTTTGTTTTTGTTTTTTAAAAAACTTGTATATATGCATGTGTTCATGTGTGTGCGTACGTGAAGATCAGAGGCCAACTTCTATTAGCATCTATTGATATCTATTTTGGGGGAAAGTCTCTCTGGTGCCTCTCGTAATGGAGCCTAATATGTACATGTGGTGAAAATAAAATGAGATTATGAATGGAATTGCACTTAAGCTGTAATTGGCACATACCAAGTATGTTGTTGCTATCATTATTATTATTATTATTATTATTATTATTATTATTATTATTATCATTATTATTATTGTTATTACTATTTTGAGATAACCTCTCTTTAGCCCAGTCTGGCCTTGAGCTCACAGTATCTTCCTACCTTAGCTTCTTTAGTGCTATGATTTCGGGCATGGTCCACCACACCTGGCATATTACTTTACTATTCTACCTATCATTAGATTCTCTCTACAATTATATGTATCTGTACATGCATATGTATTTGTTTATATTAATTAGATGATTACTTTGCTAAATAAGTTATGTCTAACTACTTAAAGGATTATTTCAAGGGCCACCCAAAATGACAATAAGTGTACGTGTTCAATTCCCAGATTAGGATAAGGTGGCATTAGATACTTGGTGGGTAGTTACACTTCTCTCATCTAGGTTCTATTCTGAATATCTATTAGAAATGATCTGTGCAGAAATTCAAGTTAGGGTTTACAGATCACTTTATGGCAAGGCCAGGTGGAAGCATCTATCAAGTCTAGTACTTTTTTAATGATAGGCTTTTTGAACATGATGGAGAAAGACTTTTTTTTTTTTTTTTTTTTTACCAAGGTTTTTTGGATGTCTGAATCCTTGGGAGGAAAGGAAATGATCTATATGCAGAGCCTATGAGAGCTATGAAAAGACTTAGTTAGATGAAGTTGCATAAAAGCTACATATATTTGTTAAGTACATTGCTATATGCTAGGACTTATTCTGGTTATAAAGGTTATCATGAGCACAGGCCCTTGTCTTTAAGAAAGCCAGAGAAGCTACACAGAGAAACCCTGT
>NW_022196897.1:71064058-71104163 GCF_008632895.1 Mastomys coucha | reverse complement strand
AAAAAAAAGCCAGAGAAAGAGTTTGAAATAGTATTGCTGTTTCAGAGATTCCAGATTACTGTTACAGAGAATAGTATAGAGTAGGAAAGATTGTGGAACCAACTACAGGAAGCTGCATAGTTTGGGGCAGGAGGTAATGATAGCTTAGACCACGGCGGCATATTATAAGAAAGGTTAGCAATTCAAGGTCTATATGATGGTACTAACAGCTGGGATCTTCCCTCTCCTCCTCCCCTCTCTTCCCCCTTCCCCATCTTTTCTTCTCCTTTCCTCTCCCCTTCTCTTTTCTTCCTCTTCTCCATCCCCTCTCCCCCTCCCTCTGTGGGCTTGAACTTGAGGCCTTGAGTGAGCTAGGCAAGCTCTCCATCATTGAGTTTTATCCACATTTTCACTTCTGAGATAGAGTATCACTAAATTGCAGACTGGCCTTGCAGTTGTGACACTCCCACTGAGTCCAGTTCAGTGCTGGGCTTACATGCCTGTACCCACACACCCTGCTACTGCTTTCTCTGTAGGACACTTTTAAAGTCCTTTGTATATACTGACATTTACTCTTTATACCCACCCTGCATAGAAGGCAATGTATAATACAAAATAATCCTAAGACTGTGTTTTGTATTACATGTTTTTTCCCTGCTTAATATTTACCACAACTTGCTGATTATCCATATTTTAGAGATGAAGAAATGAATTTTAAAGTGGTTAACTAACTTGCCTGAGGTTTCATTTTTGGTGGTTCTCTTGTGCCCAAGAGTTCCCTTGGACTAATTTTGGAAGCAAGGCTGAGTGTTCACCTCTTGTCATGGGTTTATACGTATGCACTATTATGTCTGCCTTTGGGTGCTAGGGATTGAATGGAGGGCTTCATGTACGTTAGGCAAGTGCTTTACTACCTATAGTGCTACATCTTTAGTGCCTTTTTTTTTTTTTTTTTTTTTTTTTTTTGAGAGAGAGAAAGGGTCTTGTTGCGGCCCTGGAACTTGGAGTAAAGACCTTGAACTTGGGACAATCCTCATTCCTCTGCCAACAGATTCTGGTAACCACCATGCCAGTCCTGAATCCTTTGGTTTTTAAACTACTGATCTCAATTGGTTTAAGGCAAAATTAATGGAACACAAGATGGGGCACTGAGGATGATGTTTAAGGATGGTGCTCTGGTTGCTGGCTGGTGTCAGCCACTAGCTGAAATAGAAAATGGTGATGAGTACAGGGTGGCTCTGTGCTCTGTGCTCCAGAATCCCAGAGAGGACGGTTTCAATTTCTGTTTAACTCTCTTCCCCTGGGATATTAAACTTGGGTTCAGATTCTGAAGGACAGAAATGGAGATAGCCATCTGTCAGGAGACGCAGTGTGCTGGACTGCCCTGCCTTATCCTGTACTCTCTCACTTGTTCCATGGTCTCCGCCTATCTTTTCTCCTCCTTTTTCTAATGCTTTCTCTCCAGTGGAAGGCTGGCACACTGCTGTGGGAGGGAACTCATGGGTCTTTTACTCAGAACCGGTGCTTCATCCTCCTTCCAGCAGACTTATTGCTACAATGCAGACTTACAGGGCTATATGGGACCAATGCCAGTTGCAGCTGTGTACAGTGTAGCTCTCCACAGCAACACCGCACCAAAGGTGGAGTAGGTTCCAAATGGGCAGTGCCTAGTAACCACCAGTGATGAAGAGACAGCAGCACGCATGGGTGCCCTATGTTGTCAGAGCCCATCGCCAATTGAGTCATGCACCTTCAGACCTGTCACATCCCAACTTCACACTTCTTCATATGTTGATTATTTTCGCAGAAATTTTGATTTAGGAGCTAAAGTTAGCTTAGTGGTAGATAGAGCAAATGCCTATTATACATGGTTCTCTGAGTCATCACTCAGACACACACGTCAGACACACAATTTCTTTTTTTTTTAAACACTTTTATATGATTGATTTATTTTTATTTTATGTACATTGGTATTTTCCTGGCATGTATATCTGTATGGTAGTGTTGGGCCCCCTGGAACTAGAGTCGTGAGCTGCCATGTGGATGCTGGGAATTGACCTGAGTCCTCTGGAAGAATGGCCAGTGAGTGCTCTTAACCTCTGAAACATCTCTTGAGCCCTGACACAAATTCCTTCCCTCCCTCCTGACACAAATTCTTAATCCGTAAGAGTGTATATGACTATTTTTAAAGCAAAAGTTAGCATGGTAGAGTTAAATGTTTCCTTTGTAACACTTCTGTTGTCCATTCCTTGTCTGTGCTTTCAGGCATCTTCCTTTTCTCACAGCATAGACCTGCTCAGCAGTGGCTTCACATACTCTACATATCCCCATGTCTTTCCATAAGCTATGCCGTGACATCTGTATATACAATTGTATACACTCAACGTTTTATGCTCCTAATGGTTTTACTGTTAGTCTGAGTTACATTTTTATTTAGGCCTGTTTTCTTCCTGCTTCTGAAGCACTCATTTCTGGCTGCTATGGAAACTGTACAGGCTATGTCCGCAGGGGACAGACCTCCTTAAGATGAGTTGGTTGTGACCATTCTTGCTTACCCTTCCCTATGGTCCAGCTTGTCAGCCCCTTTACTTCCTTCTCTAGAAGATTTGAAAGGAAACTGTGCCCCTAGCCAGAGATGTTAAGCCTCCCTCCCTCATCTTCCCTTCAGAACATACCAAAGGGAAATTGTTTTTCTTTTAAATATTTATTTTTATGTGTGTGAGTGTTTTGTTTACATGTGTATCTGTGCCCCACAGAGGCCATAAGAGGGCCTTGGGTCCCCTATAACTAATTAAAAACTGTTTTAAGCTTCTGTGTGGATGCTGGAAATTGAGCTCAGTTCTCTGCAAGAACAGCAAGGACTTTTAACTGTTGAGCCATCTTTCCAGCTCTCAAAGGAGATTTGACTTGTTTTAAACCCTTATTTCATTAAAAATAAGAGTTCTTCTGCTGGGCATCTTCAGGCTTAATATCCCTGGCAATGAGTACTGAGTACAGAGACAAGAGGATTTGCAATTGAATCCTACCCAATTGCTAGAAAGCTACTATCTATATCTAACTGGGCTCTGATGGAATCCTTAGGAAGGCCCTAGCTCCTCCTGATTCTCATCATGTCTTCTGTCTAGTTTTGAGACCCCGAGCTCTTCTTGCTGAACACAGTTAGTACTTAACTGAATACTTTTGTAACCCTGTTCTGTTTCAACTTTTACTTCCCATATTACCCTTTAGTTCTGGTAACAGATTCCAGTAATGATTCCTTTATTTCCATTGCTTTGTAACCTGCATTATAATTGAACTATATAAGGAAAATAATCTCTTAAATAAAACCCTAACCCTTTCATACTTAATTTGTCCTGAAAAATATTTGTCCAATAACCATTTGATTCAGATGTTTGGGTTTAAGGCTCCTCCTATTTCTAAGAATTACATTTCTGGTGATGGAAGCTATAGATAAATGGGTCAGTAAGGTAAGCACTATTATAATAGTGACCGTTAAACATATAGTAGAGAGGCAAGCTGCCAGAAGGGCAGCATGCCATATTTGAGGTGTACTGGACTTATTAAAGGATAGCTAGGATTCTGTTCCTTGAAAATTTGAAGTCATTTAAGTCAGATGGAATACTGCAAAACTACAGAAATACAAAAAGTAGACACCAAGTAGGCAAGAGGAACTTCTCTTTGTAGAAACATTTCATTAGTCAATGAAGTTTGAAAAAAGAAAGAAAGAAAGAAAGAATGTCATCATGGTGGAGTCCCTAATACCTAGGTGTTTTAGACATTGAACATCCATGGTTGGTATCACAAAAATAAGGAAATACCACCCATAAAGTTTAAAAATTCTGATAGAGGTTATGACTCAGTGGTAGAGTTCTTGTCTCGCACGTATGGGATCCTTTGTTCAGTCCCCAAGTACGGCAAAGAAAAAATTTGGCTTTGAGTCTGATCAAGCCTTTGGATTCAACTAGTATTTAAACAGAAGTAAAGTAGGAGAAATACTGAACTATATCATCAAGATGACCCAACTTCTTTGATAAATTAGTTACAATAAGAAAAGAAGACCAATATTGGTAGGAAGGCCAACATTGCAGTTTCAATGCATGCTTAAGAACTCAACACTTGGGAGGAAGAAGAAAGGAGAGAAGAACAGAAGTTTACAGGTATTCTCAGCTACAAATGAGTTCAAGGCTATCTTGGGTTACATGAGACTGTATTTCAACCATGTCCTCCCCTCACAAAAGTATATTTTGGGAGATAATTAGACATTTCAACATAGAATGTTTGTTACAAAGGGATGATTATTTTAAGTGTGAGTTTGTGGAAAATACAAAATCCCCCCTTTTGCATTTTCTGCTTTTTCAAGATAGGATCTTTTACTGCTTTGGGCTTTTTCTTTCTTTCTTTCTTTTTTTGGGAGGGTATGGTTGCTTTTTTTACATTAAAAAATAATTTACTTATTTTATTTTATGTGCATTGGTGTGGTATTTTCCCTGCATCTTGTGTGAGGATGTCAGATTCCCTGGAGCTGATGTTACAGACAGTTGTGAACTGCCATGTGGTTGCTAGGATTTGACCTGGGTCCTCTGGAAGAGCAGTCAGTGTTCTTAACCACTGAGCCTTCTTTCCAGCCTGTTTGGTTGGTTTTGAGATATAGGACAATGACTGGCCTTTATCTTACTCTGTAGCTGAGGATAACTTTAAACTCTTGATACTCCTGTCTCTGCATATAACTATTGGGATCATAGGCATATGCCACCATTGAGGTATCTTGCTATATATTGCAGGCTGGACCTGAACTTAAGAATTTTCTGACTTTGTCCATCAAGTGCTAAGATTAGATATATATGCCATCACTCCTGTCTATAATTGCAACCTTACAGTTAGAGCCGTGTATTGGTATGAATGCTTCATGGTTGAAAAGCCATGATGGGGAAATTTGTTTGTAAGTACTGTGTTGGCGGGGTAGATGGGGTGTAAATGAAATGTGACTAACTATGAACCAATCATTAAAGCTGTTAGATGCTTGGAACTGAAGTTCAGGAGCACGAAGCAAACATCAGGAGAGACTGTCAAGAGGGCAGCAGACAGGCAGCAGCAGTATAGGTGGAGGTGGCTTTGGCTCAGGAGTTTCTTTTCCTGCCAAGTGCAGGCAGAGGTTAGGTTTCAAATTTCTATGAGACTGAGGGTCTGGGATAGGGAATTCTGGAACAGTCATAAGGATGGAAGAGGGAGGCTGAACCAAGGAGACTCCCTGTCACATTTTAGTAAGGTCAGCACTGCTTTTAAGCTTTGTTAAACTTGGCTTGTTTGTTAAAATTTCATTTATAAGCATGACTGTAAACAATTTAAAATTTTTGTTTCTGGCTATTGGATCATTTGGATACTTTAAAGGCTGTTACTTGAGCTATAAATCACTGAAAATTGTAGTAGAGAGTAGACAGAGTGGGGAAATTGGCCACAATGCTATCACAGTATTTGGCCCAGGAAGTAAATTTGTACATAGTAATTTGTTTCTAGGAAGGATAGAAGGGGGCATAGAAATCTTCTCATGTATCAAACACCAAAGCCAGGCCCTCTGAGCAGCTGGATTATATGGGCTGCAACCCAGCTCCCTCCTGCTCTTAACAGAGCACTTGGGTTCACAGCCCTTTTCCTGTGCACTGTGACAATCAGGTTGGAAGGTAAGGAAATGATGCAATAATTGCTCCTCTTTTAGCCATGGCTGTTTCTTATCCACATCACCCCTTAATACCACTGTACCTTTAAGAAAGTTATCAATTGACCATTTCCATACATGAATACAGTGTTACCTTGGTAACGTTTACCACCGCACCTCTTTCCCTCTCCCCCAACCCACTGAACCTTGTAGCTGTTTAAATTCCAGACTACAAGACTCCAGCAGTTGACTATCTTTTCCTTCTTTTCTTCAAACTTGAAATCTTTCCATATTGGAAAAGCCATTGACTTGTTAATCTCTCCTAAGCTACACTCTCTTTCATCTTTGTGCCTTTTTAAAAGTGCATAGAGACACACAAGCTACCTGTGTCTAGTGAGAATAAGCTGTTAACATTGTAGGCTTGCAGGCTAAAATCTTTTAGGTATATCCTCACGACTCTGTCAGTTGGCCTCTATGCCACTCTGCCTCATGGTTGTTGTTGTGTGTAAATTTAACCCCAGCTGCAGGGATTAGTGTCTGAAGTCTTGGTCCTCTGCTAGAGAGAGCAACCATTTCCTTCAGGGCTAAGGTATGAAGTCTCTTCTGGAGGAGGCCTTGGAGGCTGACAATGGTTTTGAGTCTATGAACAGTTTTGAATTTGGGGAGTCAAGCCCTGTCCTGGATTGCTCCACTTCAGTCCTCTCTATTTTCCAGGGACTCTGTGTACTCATCTTGCTCCTATCCCAACTGGTCCCACCCAAGAAGAATGCCTGTGCTTCTGCACATTTTACTCAGTTGTATTAGCCCACGTGATAGCCAGAGATCCAGTTAGAGGACTGGTAACTGGAATTAGAGGGGTACGAGAAAGGATTTTGCAGAAACTGGATGTGTTGCCATACTCCTGTAATCCCAGGACCTGGGAAGTGGAGGCAGGAAGATCACTACTCATTCTTAGTTATATAGTGAGTTTGATGCCAAGCCATGCTACTTGGGACTTGGTCTCAAACAAAGCAAGCTTGCTTTGCGGTTTGCCTACATCTTAAAAGGCTACTTAGTCTACTAATAACAGCAGAGAAAGTTGTACTGGGTAACTGTCTTTTTGTTTTTGTTTTTCTGGCTGTACAATTTGAAAGATGTAGTTGAAGGTAATTTACAGAGTATCAAAGAGTAGTTTTATTTTGTTTCATTTTTGTTTTTCTTAGCACAAGATAAGTAAGTACTTAACAATCTTCTCCATCCAGAGGCAACCATTATTAATATTCTGTTATCCTTTTATCTATCTTGTGCCCATTTAAAAATAATAAAATAAAGCTTATGCAATACAGGTGGTACAGTTACCTGCCTTTCCTGCCCAGTATTGTTTCAGACATGTTTCTAAGCTGATTCTTCAAAACCAATTATTTTCATGGCTGCATGACTATACCATTATTTATTTAATTTTTTTCAGTTGTTGAATACTTAAGTATTATAACTATGTATAATATTATAAATATGCTACAATAAACTTATTTCTGTCTAAATCTTTGTTTTCTGGATTATTTTCTTAAAGAGGATTTGTTGAGTCAGAAATTGTAGAATATATTAAAAGTTGTGCTGATGTACTACCAAACTGTTTTCCAGAAAGCTTATATCAATTGACATGCCCGTCTTAGTGTTTAGAAGTTGAAATTATATTAAAAATGCTCTACGGAAGTTCACTTATATAAGCCAGGCATTCTGAGGAGAGAGGAGGCAAGTGGAGCCTTTCCTCTGAAGAGTCTGGTTTGTTTGTACTGGCAACTTGGTCTATCCTGGGCCACATCCTCTCAGAGACCTTTCAGACTTGAGTGGCTGTTATGACAGGATTTTGAACTCTGCACTCAAAATCAGTTTGCCATTCATGCTCTGATTCCTCTGAGCTGTGCTTCTTGTCCTTGACTGCTTTGGTTGCTGTTATTTTCTCTCTGGCCCCAGAGTTGCTAAGATGGTTGCTGTTATCTTTTCTCCTTCTTCAACTCCTCCCAGATCCTCCCCTACCCAACTCCCTGATTCCATGCCCTTCCTCCCAGATCCTCCCCCACCCAATTCCCTGATTCCATGCCCTTCCTCCCAGATCCTTCCCCACCCAACTCCCTGATTCCATGCCCTTCCTCCCAGATCCTCCCCCACCCAATTCCCTGATTCCATGTCCTTCCTCCCAGATCCTTCCCCACCCAACTCCCTGATTCCATGCCCTTCCTCCCAGATCCTTCCCCACCCAACTCCCTGATTAAGAAATACCCGAACAAAGTGATATGACCCTGAACATCTACAAAATACCCCTGAGTTCATTTTGTGTTGGCCAATTACTCTTGGGCATGGGGCCTACCCTGAAGTGTGGCTAATATACTCCATGAGACTTCATTGGAGAAAATAAAAATTCCCATTGCAAGTGAGTATCAATTGCAGACAGCTTCTTTATTAGCATTGGGAGCCCTAGCTCATTTTCTTCTCTCCCCACTGGGTCCTCATCTGGTTGGAACCTGTGCAGGCAGGCCCCGGGGGTGCTCCCACACTCTCCGTGAGATCATATGTGCATCAGTCCTGTTGTCTGGGAGACACTGTTTCCTTGGAATCTTAGACTCTTTCCACCTCTTCTTTCACTTAGTTCCTTGAGGGGAGAGTTTTGATGAAGAAAATCTATTCAGGACTGAGTGCTTCAAAGTCTCTGCACATTGTCCAGCTGTGGGTCATTTTGTTCCCATCTATTGCACGAAGATGTTTCTCTGATGATGGATGAGTAAGGCACTCACCTGGTTACCGCAGAGTGTCACCAGGAGTAGTAGTATTGCCATCTCCTTTAGCAGAAACAATAGTGTTTGGTTTTCCCCTAGTCCCTTGTCCTATCCAGTCTCAGGCTCTTAGCCACTGGAACAGTCTCCGGCATGGCTTCCATCTAGTGGAGTGGTCCTTAAATCCAACGGGTACTGTTTGCTTCCTCCTATAATGTTTATGCCACTATTTCTCCAGCATATCTTGCAGGCAGGTCACTGTTGTACATTGCAGGGTCTATGGTGGGGTTGATAGTTACCTTTCTCCTCTGGTAGCATGCAAAGTACATTCCAGTACTATGAATGCTAGCACCAGCTTGACTTCTCTGTGTTCAATAAGATATGTTGATATTGCCTCCAGCAATTGGGCCTTACCATCACTTTGTGGAGAGCAAACAATAGTCTTGGTAATAGCCTGAGACATTTGGGTGTTTCCATGGGGCTCCTTTGGCCAACAACTCAACTAGTTGTGACCCATTCCTGACACTGGAGGTTTTACTTGGTGGTGAAATATCTAGTTGCAGCATCTTCTCTCCCATGATCTGGTGACTTCATTTAGAGTTCCTTCATATATGTATTTATTTTAGGACGTTTCTGCTGTAGTAGTGTTCTCTCATATGTCTCTCAAGGGGCCCTCTCCTCATTCTCTTTTTTACCTGCTCCTTTATGCCCCTGCCTATTTAATCTGTTCCATTCTTTCCCCCAGCTCTTTATAACTATATTCTGTTCCCTTGGGGGAGTCTCCCTAACCCCTTAGTTCCTGACCCTACACCTAACTTCTGTGGTTATGAAATTGTCCAGTGCCTATCAAAGGCTTAAGCGCTAACATCCACATATAAAAGAAACATGCAGTATTTGTCTTTTGAAGTCTAGGCTTCTTTGCTCAAGATGACTTTTTTTTTTTTTTTTCTGGCTCCATCCAGTTACCTGCAAATTTCATGATTTCATTTTTTTAAAACAGCTGAATAATATTTCATTCTGTAAATGTACCACATTTTCATTTTCCATCTATCAGTTGGTGGATATATACCCTGTTTCCAATTTCTGGCTAATATGAGTAGAGCAGCAGTGAACATGGTTGAGCCAATACCTCTTTTGGGCAGACACTTTGGGGTATATGCCCCTAAATGGTTGAAGGTGGATCTTTAGGTAGATCTATTCCCAGCTTCCTGAGGACCAGCCACAGTGATTTCCATGGTGGTTTTACAAGCTTGCAGTCCCATCAGCAATGGGTGCGTGTTTCCCTTTACCGCACATCCTCTCCAGTATGGGCTGTCATTTGTTTTATTGATTTTGGCTGTTCTTACTGGTGGTGTAAAGTGAAATCTCAAAGAAGTTTTACTTTCTAAGATGTCTGTGTATTATCTTTTGAGAACTCTCTGTGTAGTTCTGCACCCCATTTTTAAGTTGGATTATTTAAATGGGATTATCCTGCTGTCCTGTTTTGGTTTTTGTTTCTTCAGTCTCACTCTAGTTTAGATTGCTAGTCGTCCATCCAGTGTTTAATCTGTTTCTGTTTTATAGTCTGCTGCCTTGCCTGAATGATGGTGTCCTTTGCCATACAGAAGCTTTTCAGTTTTGTGAGGTCCCATTTATTAATTGCTCTTCAGTCCTGCAGGAGGAGAACAAAAATTTAGTCTATAACAATAAATAACTTGGATTTCTTCATAATTAAAACATTTCAGGGCTGGAATGATGGATGAAGCAAATGAATGGCTTAGTAGCTAAAAAGTGCTTGCTGCTTTCTCATAGGACCTAAGTTCCCAACACCCATATAAGACCTCACAACCATCTTTAACTTCAGTTCCAGGGGATCTGAAGCCCTCTTCTGGCCTCTGTAAACACTGTATGCATGTGGCACACATACGTACATGCAGGCAAACATTCATATACATACAAATACATTTCAAAAAAAGGCCACAATTATATTTAAGGACTATTAGGATGAGTGAAAGGGAAAAAACAATGAAGAAAACCACAGATAATGCACTAACATCTTTATCACTATTATTTTTAGATAAACACCAGACGCCTCTCCCTCTGCCTCCCCTCTTTTGTTTTGGTTTTGGTTTTTTGGTTTTTTTGAGACAGGGTTTCTCTTGAGTAGCCCTGGCTGTCCAGGAACTCACTCTGTAGACCAGGCTGGCCTTGAACTCAGAAATCCGCCTGCCTCTGCCTCCCAAGTGCTGGATTAAAGGCGTGCGCCACCACCGCCCACCTCCCTTCTTTTGAGTCAGGGTCTTCTGTAGTTCATGCGGATTTTGAACATAGCTGAGGACATCCTTGAGCATCCTCACCTTCATGCCTTAGCCTCCTGAGAGCTGGATCTATCTGCGTGCAGCACGCTGCACTGTGTTCGCATCAAACACTCAATGAATTTCTCTTCTGTATTGAATCTTGACTTTTCCCATTTCAGTAAACAAACAGCTATATCGAGTTACCTTATGGTATACCACCTGCCAGCCCGTAGCTTTCTTCAAGCATCTTTGCTATCTAAATATGGCAATGTTTTGAAATTACTTGGCATTTTTTTTTTAGCATATTTGCCCTTATTTATAAAAGTCAGTGGAAAATGGAAAAAATAAAGTGCTGATGTTAATGATTTTACAACTGAGATATTTACTATGCCAAAACAGTAAATTTGATCCTTTTTGAATTTAAGTGAGTCTGACAACTGTTTTCAATTATAGAGGAAAACAATCAAACTTGAAGCACATATACCAAATGTTACATGTCGGAGCTTGTGGCTCAAAAGTAAGGTGCAACGATTGAGCAAGTCTATGGATCTTTACAATTATGCATAGTAGATACTGATTTTTATCCCTGAAAAAAATATCTTTATTCAGTCTGCCTTCCTCATCCAAACCTGACCCCTTAGCGACAGGCCCCAGGGTGCAGTTGTAGCATAGTGCAGATACCAAAAAAGTCAATCTCTGGCCTTTGAGGTTTCAAATATGTTTTGGGAACTGAAGGCAGAGATAAAACCTTTGTGATTAAAAGCTTTTGAACTTCAAAAGCTAGAACTATCAATAACCCAGGGCAGAACGCCATGGCTTAAATACAAGCATAGAAGAATATGTGATCAGTCAGAGCCAGTTCCCCAATGGCTACTTTTTCTCAAAGCCTTAATGAAAACTTCTCTAAGCTTGGAAAGCAAAGAAAGGCAAAGAAGTGAGCTTCACTTCTGGCAAGTCTCCAGTAAGTCCTTGAGGGGTGTAGGCTGAAAGCAAGAAATAGCTGTGTGGCAGAGTCAGATAGATACAGATAGAGACCGAGACAGTTCCTCAGAGCCAGAGTGGCACCAGAGAGTGCATGGGCACATCCAAGCTCTTTCACGAACCAAGGAGTGCTTGAGAGCCTAGAGAGGCTTCCTTTGGAATCAGGAGTTAGGTTATTTTTTGTTTGTTTGATTGGTTGTTGTTTTTAATTGTAGCCTTGGCTGGCCATATCCATTAAAGGTTCAAAGGATGACTCTGAACTCTTGATCTTTCTGCCTCCACCTCCCAAGTACTGACTTGCGTTGACACTACTTACTGATCTGGCTAAGATGTGGTGCTGTGATGATAATCTCCCTAAGTTGTCCATTGGGCGCCCAATGGAAAGGAGGATATTGCGGTGGGTGCCAACAGAGGCAGACAACCAGCGGGCTCCCTGTCTGTTTCCTCCTTCCTCCTTGGCACCCCACAACCCCCAAGGAGAAGTGTATGGGCTGTGTTGCTCAAGGGGTAGTTATTGACTTAACTGAAATGAGGATGCTTTTGTTATATGCCAGATGGTGAGCTAAAAAGAGAACTTGAGGGCATTTAAAAAAAAAAAAAGAGTCTGGGGAGATGGCTCAGAGGCTAAGAGCACTTGCTGTTCTTCCAGACCTGTAGTTCCCAGCACTGATGTTAGGCAGCTGACAATACTCCCATAATTCCTGCCTCAAGGAATCTAATGGCCTCTTGTGGCCTCTACAAGCACAGCACGTGTGGCACACACAGATGTGTGCACAGACATAAAAGTCTTCCTTAGTGTACAGGGGAACTGAGCGCCTTGGGTTAATTTAAATGAGCTGAGAATTGACATTAGTTAATGCTTTGAAGAAAGAAGACCACCACAAATTGTTAACATTGGTTTAACTTGTTTAGACTTCTTTGAACAAAGAAAAAAGACACTCAAACATTTAAGTTTTCTCTCTGAAAAGACAGTTTCACAATGTTAAAATATTTTTTCCTTACCAAATATTTCAAGTAAACTGAAGAAACAAATATTTTTAGTTGTAAGATTAAACCAGAAAACAAATGTCAATTTTAAAATGTTTTGAGGAGCATAAATATTCACATATACAAAATATATTATGTTGCATTCAAATATAAAATCAAATTAAGCTTTTGTATTATGTTTGAAGCCTAATGTGTGTGTGTGTGTGTGTGTGTGTGTGTGTGTGTGTGTGTGTGTGTAGTGTTAGAGAACAAACTTGGGGTTTCTTTCATAGATGCTAGGGGAGCACTCCCTCACTGAGTTTCATCTTCAGCTTATTGTCTGTCTTTCTGTTTCTCTTCATGTCTCTGTATCTTTCATCTCTCCGGATTGAATTTTCTTCCCTTCTTTCTCCTTTTTTAGTTTACCAAAACAAACATTTAAGTGTAAAGGTAAAATGCCAGGCATTTTACTTTAGAAAAAATTTTTCCAAGAATCATTGTGTATTTTGTTTGTTTGAGACAGGGTCTTATCATGTTGCCCAGGTTGGTCTCAAATTTTTGATTCTTTGTCTCAGCCTCCTGAGTGCTGGGACTAAAGGTATGCGCCACCGTCTGGCTTATTAGTACTTTATTTCTGACTTACTCCATTGGTGGCTTTAACAAACTTTTAAGTTTGATTCTCTCTCTCCTTCCACCCTGTCCCATGGGGTCTTCTACTTTCCTAGTTTGGGTTACTTTTGAAATGATGAAGCACTAGGACCAAAAACAAGCTGGGGAGGAAAGGGTTTATTTGGCTTTCACTTCTACATTGTAGTCCATCCCTAGATGAAGTCAGGACAGGAACTCAAGCAGGGCTGGAACCTGGAGGCACGAGCTGATGCTGCAGCCACGGAGGGTGTGGCTTACTGGCTCACTTTCCATAGTTACTCAGCCTACTTTCTTATACAACCCAGGACCACCTGCCCATCCCCCCCACCAGGTGTAGCACTATCACAGTGGACTGGGCCCTTCCTCATTAATCACAGATTAAGAAAATGCCCTACAGGGCCTGGAGAAGTAGCTGTCAGTGGTTAGGAACACTGCCTGTTTCTCTAGAGGACCCAGGTTCAATTCCAAGCACCCACATGGCAACGTACAACTTGTCTATAGCAAGTGCTCTTACCCATTGAGCCGTCTTTCCATCCCTCCACTGGTCTTTTACTACCCTTTACAGATGGCACTTTTAATCCATTGGTGGATTGGCCAGTGACAGACAAAGCTAAGTGTTAACTAAATTTTATTTTTCCCTTTTTTCTGGGTAAAAGGGAATCTGATATCTTCTAGTCACTTTTATTGTAATGTCAAAGCTACACGACTGGTTTTTGGCCAGACATGGAATAAAGTGATATAAGTCAGGTTCAGGACAGGTTCTTCATGGTCTTGGCTATTTCCCTCACCATTGTAATCTTGGAAGGCACAGGCTGAGAGGTACACAAGATAAAAGTGGCCAGATACCAACACCAGAATATAGTTCCTCTGGAGAGGTATCTGATGTATCTCTAATTACCTCCTGAGGTGGTTTGAATGAGAATAGCTCATATGTTTGAATGTCTGAGCTCTAATTGGTGGAACTGTTTGGGAAAGATTAGGAGGTGTGTCACTGGGGGCACTTTAGTAGACCCCATTGGTGGGAACTATGAGACTAGGCCAATCAGTCAAGGAAAGGGAAGGGACTCACAGGGCTCTGCCCTTTATTTCTAATCTGTTAGCTATTGATAGATTCTGGGAGACAGAAATCACTGTTTTAAAATTTGCACACTCTGTTGAGCCCACCAGACTCAAACACATAACACCAAACCCATGGTCACACAGATGGCCCTGGTTTAATCTCAGTGGGTCACAAATAAAGCAAATAGGCATAAACATGAGAGAGTTGTGAGGAGAAGGGTGGTAGGGAAAAGTAATGGGCAAGAGAGGGTGAGAGTGGTATAGGCTTAGATTTTTCAAAACCTACTCTAATGAGGGTTCTTAAATGCTTTAACCTCCCTTCTAGCCCACCACCCACCAGAAGTAGTGGAAAGGAAAGGCTAATAGGGCAAAGGGGGATGTGGACCTGGCTAGAAATTGTTCTTTAGGGTGATTCCAATCTTCATTGTCAGGATATCAGCAGTTCAATTCACACAAATCAGCAGCAGGTAGCTTGATTCACTTAAAAACACCACTCATGAATCAGCAACAGCTGTTCAATCCAGAAGAGGCTCTGCCAATAGGCCAGAGTCTGAGGAAGCAGCAAGAAGCTGCTAGAATATCATGAGAAGTCCTTTGGTGCATTTCTCTCTACAAACTCACAGCAAACAATGATCAGTGAAGAAAGCAAGGTGAACCAATGCCACAGCATCATCAGTGAACCAGCAAAGTCCAACAAAGATCAGCAAAGAGTGGCAAGGCGAACCAATGCCACAGTACCGTCCACTGTCTATTGGGTTATTTCCACACATCATGGGTTCAGTCCCAGCACCCACAGGCAGCTCACAACCATTTGTAATTCTAGTTTCAGGGAACCTGATAACTTCTCCTGACCTCCACAGGTCTGTCTGTATGTATATGCATACATATATATGCATACCTGTGTCTGTCTGTCTGTCTGTATATATATATATATATATATATATATATATATATATATATATATATATATATATATATATATATATATATATATATATATATATATATATATATATATATGTATGTATATATATATATACACACACATATTCTGGCACACACACACACACACACACACACACACACACACATATATATATATATATATATATACACATAAAAATTAAAAATGTAGATAGGGACATGGCTTAATGGCAGAGTGCTTTCCTAACGTTCACAAGGCCCTGGGTTTGATCCTCAGCAAAACTTAAAATGAAGAAATGTACCTACTAAGATCCTGGAAAGAATTTTTATAATTAAGTATTATATTCATTTCTCTATTTTGATCCTGGAAAGAATTTTTATAATTAAGTATTATATTCATTTCTCTATTTTGAGTGGGAGTGAGTATATGTGTGTATGTGTGTAGATCAGAGGAGAACTTTTGGAAGTCAATGCATTTTGGTAATTAGGCTTGACAGCAGTTGCCTTTACTTATTGAGTCATCTTGCTTGTCATAATTAATTATTCTTTCTTTTTTTTACAAGAAGTATCAAATTTTATTTTGATGCTAATTTTTAAACTTTTGGAAATTTTTTGAGAAAAAAAATTTAAAATCCTTTTATTGTACTACCAGTTTAATAGAACTATTACTTTTTGTGTTTTGTGATTTCTTTCTTTTTCTTTTTCTTTTTTGGAGACAGGTTCTCATGTAACCCAGGCTGACTTTGCATTTGCTATGCTTCTGGTCCTCTTGCCTTCACTTTCCAGGTGGGGGTGGGGTGGGGTTGAGAAGGCCACACCACCACAGGGCTCTTCACTTTCCTGAGTGCTTGACATGCACTCTGGATGTGTCTTTCCATGTTCTGACACAGTCTTCTGAAACATACTTTGAATGGCTGCATCACACTTCCTTTAGGGGGATAAATCCTTTACCTCCTTAGTCATGTATCTCACCTGAAACTCTCTAATGTTTTTTCATGCTTGCTGCTGTAATAGGGCCTCCTTGTTTACTTACAGTCTCTCTATTAGGGTAACTTCTACTAGATCTGGGGGGGAAAAATCACAATAACCCAAACTTTCAAGCCATAGCTACCTCAGTTCAAGTTAGACTCTGCGTTGATTTGGGAACCTGCCTTTGATGGTGTTTGTTTTTTTTTCAAGACAGGGTCCCACTATGTAGCTCTGAATGTCCTGAAACTCACTCTGTAGACCAAGCTAGCCTCAAAACTCACAAATATCCCCCTGCCTTTAGCCTCCTGAGTGCTGGGATTAAAGGTGTGCACCACTAGCCCAGTTGGGAACCTGCCTTTCTTCTGGGGTCCTGCTCACAGCTAGATCTCTGAGTTCATCTTCACTTGCATAATTCTCTAAAACACTATATGTATAACATACTGATAATAAATATTAAAAAAGGGTTGAGTCATCTTCCCAAGCACAGCATCTTACATAATGCTGCCACTGCCCAGACACCATTCACACATACCTACACAAGCCCCACATCCCACACCCTTGGCAGCTGAGACATGCACAGGCATCTTTCCAGAAAATAGAAAGGCAACACAAAGTCTCGATACAGAAGTTCATGTATTTATTGTGGTGTTAGGAGTTAAACTGAGAGCTTCATCCACTCTAGGCGAACTCTAGCACTGAGCCACACCCTAGGTGGACTCTCCCTTCTGTAGACAACAAATCCAGCAATGCAGGAACCTGAGGCTGATGTGGCTTAGGCAGTTTAGGTTCTTACTCCAAGTGCTTTTTATTACTTATTTGTATCAATTCCTAGTCACTCCAAAAATGTTCTTTGCTACTTTACTGCTCAGTTCAAATGAGAGAAGTCATTTTTGCCGATTACACTAATTGGTGGCAAAGTCAAGTTTGGTGGGAACCAACCAGCAGGAAGAATCCAGAAAGACTTTGTCTTCTGCAACTTGATGGTCCCCAGGTTCTCATAAGACATGTCAGCAAAATACAGCTGAAATAAGAAATTAAAAAACAAATCCTTTATCCTGCTGTTCTTTCTTTTTCTAGCAGGAAGAACTGAGCTGCCCTTTGCCCATGCCCACTTTACTCAGCTGGTAGCAAATTAGCAATGAATGTGTGGCCCTTTGTCTGTGTTGGGAGTTATGATGGAAAGCCAATAAAGACTTAATTTGCTGAGCCAGGAGTGCTGGCTTTTGCTTGCAATCTTAGCATTTGGATTGCTGGAAGTTTGAGGCCAGCCTAGGCTACGAAATGAGTTCTAGGACAACTCAAGCTAGAGGGATGCTTCAGTCTCTAAAACAAAACAAGATGAAACAGAAACAAAAGACTGAGTGTAGTTGTGTAACTGAGATCCCCCCTTGTTTTGCTGGAGGGTAACTAGGGCAGAGAAGATATAAAGGACTACTTCTGCTATGGCCGTGTTGGCATAAGTGGAGAGAACAAGGTGTCACAGACAGTATGTTACCTGGATCTGCCCACAGAAAGGCAGGGTAAAAACATTCCTAGTCTGACTTGCAGAATTAGGTCCACCAAATGCATAGGAAGCAGCCTTAGCTAAAGACAGGTTCCTTTAGTCATGATATTATAATGAAGGAGTTTATAGATGGCCATGAAATAGGTCATGGACCATAGAGACCATCAAGAAGCTCTCAGCAGTCACGTACCACAAAGATGATTAGCTGGACCATACAGCCCTTAAAAGAGATGGACTTGCCCAAGGCCAGGAGGTTCACCAGAACTTGGATGTCACCATTAGAAGAGTTACAAATATCAGGAAAATAGAGGACACTGAGGAAGAAAAACATGAGGCTGTAGAGTTGGTGAAGATGAGTGTCCCAGGTTATGTCCCATTGTTAAGGCATAAGTGAACAGATAGGCCCCAAAGAGAAGCTCCTGGAGAGATGAGTGACTTGGGAATCCCAGCAAGATGGACTTGGTAACTGGGATGTGGTTGCCACTGGTAAGAGCTAGTTCTCCAGGTGTCATTTGCAGAGGTGACAATTAATAGTCATAGATATTATTTTTAAACTAGTTATCTTAAAATGTATGTGTAGTGTGTGTGTGCCTATCTGCTTATATGTGCATCATGTTCCTACAGTGCTTGAGGACGTCAAGATTACGTCAAGATTTTCCTAGAATTGGAGTTGCAAACAGTCATGAGCCATCCAGTGTGGGTGCTACCTGAATCTTCTGTAAGAAATTTCTGCTGAGCCATCAGATGTTATTTTCTGAGTGTGTTCCCTGCTGTGGAAGACACAATGAGGGAAAACAAATAGAAGTATGACGTTTCTTTTATGTGAAGTTAATGGGAAGCATTATGCTGTAGCCAATAGTAGTCTGTAAAGCCAAATAGACCTAAGTCTATATCTATATAGACTCATGGTCTCAAGGCTAAAGATGTAGCTCAGTTATTAAAGTGATTGCTTAATATGAACAAAGCTCAGGATCTGAGCCGGAGTACATGAGATCTTGTCTCAAAAAGCAGAACAAGACATAAAACAACAAGGTTTTACTATGTGTCCCAGGCTGGTCTGGAACTCACTATGTTGCTCAAAGTGGCCTCTGTCTTGTGGTCCTTCTGCCTCAACCTTCCAGGTGCTGGGATTAAAAGCATGTGCCCATGCACAGAAGACTTCATTTTTAATTGTGCTGTGGCATTAACTAGCTATGTATTCTTGGCTAAGCTATACCTATAAATCTTGGTTTCTTCAGCCATGAAATGAAGAAAATATGCTTAATTCCCAGGGATGCTGTGTGCCCTAAATGACCAAATAAATGTAAAAGAATTTCATGTCCATAGGTAATTAAGAAATGTCAGGTGTTTTCCCTTATCTATTGCACCTCTATATATGTTCATAGATCATTTTGACATCCACTTCATCCTGTTTTTTTGTTTTTGTTTTGTTTCATTTTATTTTTCGAGACTGGGTTTCTCTTGTTGTCCTGGGACCCGATCTGTAGACCAGACTGGCCTTGAAATCTGCCTGCCTCTGTCTCCTGAGTGCTGGGATTAAACATGTGTGCCACCACCACCCAGGTCATTCTGTTTTTAAATAAAGATATAATTCATATATTGTAAAATTCTTGATTTTGAAACATATAATTTAAAGGTTGTTAGTATATTTACAAGGTTTGTGAACATCCTATTACACTCCAAAACAATTTTCTCACACCCCCCTAAAATAAAATCTATCCCTGTTAGTTGTCATTCACTTTGCCCTTTCTTCCATTTTCTATTAGCCATTAATCTGTTTTTGTCTTTATGGATTCTGGAAATGTCTCATAAATGGATTTATTTAACGCGTGATCTTTTGTGTCTGGCTTCTTTCCATTTATGCCAAGGTCCTTGGGTATCTTTATTGTAGCATGTACCAGAATTCATCCTGCTTTTTATCAAGGGCATGTCCTCCTCTGTGCTATATTGATCTTGTCCCTGGCAAATCTATTCATCACCCAAGAGGCCATTGCCTTGGAAATGGTGCTTCAGGGCTTGCATGACGCTAATTCATGAAAGTTCTAACAATTTTCAGATGCATTCCTTCTCCATGCTCTTCACACTTGCCACACCCTTCTGACCCCTCACACCTTCCTCTTGGATGGTCAGAGCTGTATCCTGGAATTTAGTCCTAGGAGAACCTCAGCAAGTTTTATGTGAAGGACAAGGGGAGAGTGGTGTTGCCAGGAAGAACATGGAAGAAGACCTTCCCCAACTTGTTCTAATGGTATATATGCGTATATATCTTTAATGGATTTATAGTCTGTGATTAAAGTCATTCAAATACTTCTATCTGATATCCTTGAAGTTTCTGTATGGTGAAATGCCTTTGAGAAAGTTTCAAGATGGGTAAGAAACATTCTTTCCAAAAGTGGAGAAGGGCAATTGGGAGAGAGGAGACCAAAAACAAATACAGTGACTCTGTCAAAGATACACTCTCTAGGATGTGGGTTTCAGAAAACAGTAGACACAGACATTGAAGTTCTGGAAATTTGCTCCTGACCCCTTTGAAAAGTCCTCACCTACAGGGAAATACAACCCCAGACTGAAAACTGAGGTCTTAGAGCTAGTCCCCTGAACTTCCAGGGCCATCTTTCTGTTTTTGCTTCTCCTTCTTCCTCCCACAGCTGTGATTACGTAATTACAGAGGAATTCATTGAAAGACTCCATACCCCTACCCCCGTCTTGGTCACTGTCCTATCACTGTGAAGAGACACCACGACCATAGCAAGTCTTATGAGAGAACGCATTAATTGGCGTTTGTTTACAGTTTCAGAGGTTCAGTCCACTATCATCATGGTGGAGACCATGGCAGCATGCAGGCAGACTTGGTGCTGGAGAAGCAGCTGAGAGTTCTACATGCGTATCTCCAGGCAGCAGGAAGTGAGAAAGTCACTAGACATGACTTTCCCTTTTGGAACCTCAAGCCCACTCCCCAGTGACACACTTTCTCCAACAAGGCCCAACAAAACCACACTTTCTAATCCTTCTCAAGTAGTGTCCCTCGCTGATGACTAAGCATTCCATGTATGTGAGCTTTTGAAGAGGAGGCCATTCCTATTCAAACTAGACCTTCTGACTATCTAGCTGTTGTAAAGGTCAGAATGTGAACCCTGAAAATGAGGGTGGCTAAATCTTAGCCTGTTATCAGTCTTGAAATTTAACCTAGCAACTAGCTTCCTGCTCTACACTCTTAACCCAGACGCCCTTGCATTATCTTTATTCTTATTTTACTGACTTACTGTAGGGTTTTAGTTCTGTCCAAATCCATATGTCCACGAGTTTCTGATCTAGGATGAACATCATTGCTTTAATTTTTCTCTAGGATAACAGCCCAATTCTGTACATACACCACACATGAAGCCATAGGCAGCAATATTTTTAGATGGCGTTCTTGGATCCTGCTATCCAGAAACATGGGGTTTGCTTGTTCCCCTTTCTACTCTCTCCTCTCTCATTGTCATGGTGTAAGATTTTGTTCTCTCTAATCCCGTTCAGCTCCCACCCCTCTCTCAGATGGACGTTTGGGTCCTTCATGGATACGTCTACGAAGACTTCTCAATTGTAATGCTCTTGGTCCACAGCCATACAGATGTACTCTGAGACTCAGCTACCAAGCACTTCCAAGATTCCTCCATCAGTCCTTCCAGCCATCCCTCTGCCCTTCTAGCTAGGCTTCCCTTGCCTGCTGGAATTCTTGATGTATGTGCTGCTGTGATCTGGCAGTTAACATCTATTCATTCAGACGTACTTCATAATTGTCCAATAGGCCTTTGTTGATGTTTCTAGTCTTTCTCCACCCCACCACTGTGTTTTATTGACTCCTTTTCACAGTTCAACTTTTTTTTTTTTTTGAGACAGGGTTTCTCTGTGTAGCCTTGGCTGTACTGGAACTCACTCTGTAGACCAGGCTGGCCTCGAACTCAGAAATCTGCCTGCCTCTGCCTCCCAAGTGCTGGAATTAAAGGCGTGCGCCACCACGCCCGGCCACAGTTCAGCTTTTAAAGAGACTGTTTCAAGTTATTTTTTATATTAAGCACATGCAAGTTGTTGAATATTATTCAAAATATTTGAACAATGGCAGTTGTTGCAAAATATATAAATAAATACTGTTAAAAAAAGCATAAGACATGGCTGTCGGCACTTGGCACCTTAAAATTGTGTTGCAAGATAAACCTGTTCCCATAAAACAGTAAGTGGACTAGGAGGTAAGCATTCGGCAGGGGAACACATAGATGAATGGTGATTGAGGCTTGGAGGATCTGGGACAGTTCAGAACCAGGAAGCACAGGGGCTGGAAGTAGAGTGTCAGGGAAAAAAGGAAAAAAAGAAGAAGAAAGGGGCAATACCTTGAAGTGGGAGTTAGTCACCCTACTGAGCAGTGACAGGCAGAAGATTCTCTGGGGGCTGGCAAGGTTAAGATTTTAAGTTTGGGAGTCAGAAAGGGATCAGGAAGAGGTGCCCGAGTAAGCTGATTACACTGGCCTTGAGAAGCTGGCCAGACAAACACATGCAGTTTCAGTACCTTTTAGACTGACCAGAGAGAAATATCTGTGATTTTTTTTGCGATATAAATCTGAGCCACCTGCCCTACTCCATTGTTGACTGGAGTTACTTTCCTAGTATGTGAGTTTAGCTGAGCCCCTATCATTTGCATTTCAGTGTGACTTTGTTTACCCTGAAAGTTATAGGGAAGTTATAAGCTCAGTGACAGTTATGTGGTTAGGGACTGCATACATTCGATTACTCAATAATATGCAATACATTCGATTATTCAATAATGTGCAAAGCACAGTCCAGCAGTGCTCTCCAAAGTTTGGTCATGGGACATGGAATCTTTATGTCATATTTAAAAAGACTCACTTATAAATCTAGTCTTAGGTCAGGTGTGGTGGTGCTTGCCTTCAATCCCAGCACTCGGGAGGCAGAGACAGGAGGCTCTCCGTGAGTTTAAGGTTAGCATGGTCTATATAGTGAACTCCAGAACTGACAGACCTACATAGAAAGATATCCAAACAACCAAAGTCCAAAACTCCAGCCCACAAATCCAGAAACACATGTCTCTAAAATACATGGACTTAGTTAAACAACTGTATTTTCAAATTTTTATTTTTGTGTTTATTCTTCTCTTATATACTATGTCCCAATTGCAGTACTTCCCTGCCATCTCCCCTAAGATCCACCACACTCCACTTCTCCTTAGACAAGAGCAGGCTTCCCAGGACATCAACCAAATGTGGTATAACAAGCTACAATAAGACCAGACACAAAGTATCACATCAGGGCTGTAAGAGGCAACCCAGTCCAACACAGTAGGAGAAATAGGGTCTCACAAGCAGGCAAAAGAGTCAGAGACAACCCCTGCTCCCACCGTTAAGAATCCCACAAGAACACCAAGCTACTCATAAACAGCTGTATTTTTAATGCATATTAAAAGATATAAGTAACGTTTGATCTTGTGTGCTTGTGTTCCCTAAAACTCTCTTTACACTAATTTGATCTTGTAAATCTCTTAAACCAGGTGTAAGTTCCTTCCTTTCTTTCTCTCCAAAGGTTGGTCTATCTTTCTTTCTCTCTTTCTTTCTTTGTTTCTTCCTTCCTTCCTTCTTTCCTTTCTCCCTCCCTCCCTCCCTCCTTTTTCCCTCTCTTTCTCTCTCTCTTTCTTTCTTACCTTCCTTCCTTCTTTCTTCCTTCCTTTTTTAAAAAATGTATTTATTATTTTGCTTGCATATATGCTTGTGCACCATGTGAGAGCCTGGTGCTGTGGAGGTGTGCAGAAGCTGTCAGATCCGTTGACACTGTAGTTACAGATGGAGTATGACTTGAACCTGTAGAAGTAAGGGCCCTGAACTGTGAGATGTCCAGGAGGGGACCGGGCATGAGAAATAAAGAAGACAGAGAGCTGGGTGCGGGAGGTCTGGCCTAAGCTGAAGACTTATGGCAACCAAGTTTCTTAAGCAGCACAGCTTCTTGTATCTGCAGGCAAGAAAAGGCCAAAGTCATCAGAGAGATAAGTCAGGCAATGTTGCTAAAGAGAACACAGGATGCTTCAGACGCCGCTAGCCGCCTTAGGACTGATACCCACAGCCCTGGTGAAAGAGTCGTTGTTCCCCAATCAGCATCCTTGACTCCTTTTGAGGCGCCGGCCCTGCTCCCACTCCAAGTCTGCCCCTGGACAAGGACACAGATCTAACATTCGCCTTTTCTTTTCATCATAGCCTCTCAGAAAGCCTTGGATTGATCTGGCTCCCAAGAGTTATGAGAATCATGTAGGTGCTGGGAACTGAACCCCGGTTCTCTGCAGGGGCAGCAAGCACACTTACCCACTGAGCCGTCTCCTCTGCCCGCCAGGTGGGAGTTTCTGATACTGCCCAGTGTTACTTTTCTTGGTGCTCTAACTAAACACCTGACAAACCAATTTAAAGGAGAAAGGACTCACTTTGGGCTTGTGGTTTGAGACGATATGGGCCGCTATGGAGGGAAGGAGTGGCTTACATCTGTGCAAGCTGAGAAGGATGCTCTTCTCAGTGGGCTAGCTACTTTTTGTCTGATTTTATACAAAGATGCCATCATGTGGAATGTTGCCACATGCGTTTAGAGCAGGTCTTTCCCACTCAACCAAGCCTCTCTGGAAACACTTAACACATATGTATAAAAGTGTGTCTCACTAATGGTCCATACAATTAAAAAATATATTGAAGTTGTTGATGACAGTGGTGGTGTATGTCTATCACTACTAAAATCCTTATGTGTAAAGAAAGCTGTCTAGAAAATCTTTACAAGGAGTGTTGGTTGAGCCACGTGGGAGATAGCACTTAGAAGACAGATACCAGTGTGATGGCTGGTATCTAGTGAGATCCCAATGGAAAACACCTCATGTGGACTGTGGATTGCAACTTAAATTCACTAAATTTGCTAGATATAGCTTTGTTCTTTGAAACAAAGATACAAGAGAGCAATTGGTTTGCATAGTACATTCTTGTTGGGTTGCTAAAGGCCAGTGTTTCCAAGAAGGACTTGAGTAGCCTCTGAGGACTGGTACAGAAAGGTTACAGATGAAGATGGTCGCAGAGAGGACAAAATGGAAAAGGATGAGTCTGAGTAACATTTGTAACATGCTGTATCCTGCAGATTCAGAGGGGCCGAAGGGTAGAGGAAGCCTCGAGAGAATGCTGTCTGCATATAGCAGTGCCAAATGACACACTGCAGCAGATGTCCAGCATCAAGTGACAGACAGGTTTCTCTATGGGTTTCTGCCTCTTAATGACCCTGTCTCAGGCACACTTCTCTAGGATGCTCAAAGTCTGTTACTTCAGCCTTCCACTTACAGCTACCTCTCTCATCCAAACCTCCACACCCACTTCATCCCTTCTCTCAATCCGCAGACAACTGTAAACTGAGTGTGGGACAGACAAGACTTCAAGGGCCGATGACTTCTTATCATGGCCCCTCAGTCATAAATCACCCCCAGCCTCCAAGACAGAAGATGCTGAGTCTGACTGCTTTCAGAACCTTTATCATTGCCTCTCACTGTGCTTGGAATCTTTTAGCCTGTTCTCCATGGCCTGGGTACAGATTGTCCCTATGTCCCAGCCAGCCAGACTCTTGCAAGGGAGCACTTCTTTTGGTTCCTGTCTTTATTTCTCAAGCCCACAATGCTTTTCTTTTTCACAATCATGGTTTATTATTACCCGATTTAAATATTTAATTAAAAGTTCCCCTCCTCCCAGTCTACCCCAACAGAAAGGATTCTTGCTTTCTTTTAAAATGCTACAACAATTCATCCTCCGTGTGCTACTTAATTCTTTGTTAGAAACATGTTTTGAAAACAATTAAGTGACAGTTTCAAGGTTAGGGATTGGGGTAGGTTTTTTTCTTTAATAAAGAGTATAGCCGAGTACAATAATTCTCAAAAGTTGGTCATGCCTTTTGCCAAATTTATATGCTACTAGCAATATTTATTTAGTCTTAAGAGCTCATTGGTGGTATGATGGCACACACCTTTAATTTTAGCAGAGAGAGTTGTATCTTTGTGAGTTCAAGGTTAGCCTGGTCTACATAAAAAATTTCAGGACAGTCTCTATAGAGGGACCCTGTCTTAAACAAATAAACAAACAAACAAACAAACAAACAAAAAACCCCAAACTAAACCAAACCAAAGAAGAAAAACAAAACAAAACAAACAAAAAGAATTCACTTAAAAGATAAATAAAACTGGTTTCACCTTATGAGGCACTGTTCCCTACAATGCATGAATTCAGCATAAGAGTTGTATTTTTAATGCAAGCTACAAGAAACCTATAATTATTCAAATGAATGTAACTCCTTGTGATCCTCCTAGGATCCCTTTGTTGATCATATTAGTAATCAACCAACTCTAGGCACCTTGAAGGAGGGACCAGAGTGCTTTTGTGGTTCATATTGAGATAGTTTCAAAGACAGTGGCTTTTAAAATATATTTATTGATTAAATAATAGAAAGAAATGACTTTGGGGGAAATAAAAAATCTAAAAAGCAAACTGAAACTTGCTCAAAGGTGTCTCAGGGAGGACCCAAGACCGAATATATGCTGTTAACTTTTCTACACTGGCACAAAAAGATGGTTGAGGATTTGAGGTAGGAAGGATGCTGGAACAGGGATTGGAGCTGGTACAGAGCAGTACACAAGATGACCTCAGACACAGACTCAAGCGAGAAGCTAAAAACCTGAGTTTCAGGGAATTCAATTTAATTTAATTTAAGCTTTCATAGGCTTGGAAAGAATATTAAAAGTCAACCCTAAAAGGAATTTTCTGGATCTGGGCATAGTGATGCATGCAGTCCCAGGGTTTGGAAGGCTAGAGTGGGAGGGTTCCAACTTTGAGGTCAGCTTGGGCTATGTAATGAGACCCTATCTCTAACAACCGCCACCACCACCAAATTAAAATAAAAACAAAACAAAGATTTCTTCTTGGATGCCTGTGGTACTGGCCACTTTACTAGTTAGAAAAGAATCCAGATGGGAAATTTTCCTTTCATCAACTAAAAATTGTATAGCCATAATATATCCGTAGCACCATGTAAGACGTCAAGGAAACCCGGGCAGCATACAATTCTCTATCTCTGGATTTTAGAAAATCACGGAGAGATAGCAACACCCTTGCTGTATGAGGGATATATCTGTTTTTCTACTCTGATCTATGAATAATAGTTGTCTATGACTTTATTTTCCCTTTTTCTCCCTTTATTCCATGTCATTGCTATGATTTGGATTTTCTGAGTGTTCCCCTTCTGGGGTTAATTTCTTGAGAATGGTGATGGCAAAGGAAATTATTGCTCTCTGAACCATGAATGTCCGTGAAACCTAGATGAAGCCTCCAAGACTGTCTCCAATTCTGCTGTGTGAAAGGGAAAAGCAAAGGGCCGCAGCGGGAAGCGTCTCACCCGTGGTCAAATGTGCGGAGAAGAGGATAGCAGTGACTGAATTCCCAACTCCTGGAGGTGTACTCAGTGACCCACACTCAAGTATGTAAACTCAAAGGACTGTAAAAATTGGAGCTGGTGCGGGCGTCATTTACATATCATTTGCATACGCCCACCCTGCCCAACCTCCCAGCAGTGCCTTCACAGTTATTTCTCAAGTGAGAATATACCGTTGCTCCCCTTGTTGTCATTTTTAGCTTCCCATTTCTCTCTCCCTTTTCACCCACTCACAGTCCTTGGCCCAGATCTCCTGCAGCATGAAAGGGAGGAAAGTATTCTCAGAACGTTAAAATTAAACTTCAGTCAACTGTGCCTCTGACCGTATGCTTCCTCCTAAACCAGGCACTCCCTCGAAGACAGGACCTCTTGGCTTCCATATGCCATGGAGTGCTCAGAAAAGGAGGCTGGCTGCCCAGCAGGAAAGCAAGGCTTTGGTTGGAGAAGCAGAAACACCATTAATTAAAAAAAAAAAAAAAAAAAAAAAAAAAAAAAAAAAAAAAAAAAAAAAAAAAAAAAAAAAAACAAAAAAAAAACAAAACTGTATCTTGGGGCAAATAGTCTTAATGCAAGACTACATTTCTTTCTTTGTTTTTCGAGACAGGGTTTCTCTGTGTAGCCCTAGCTGTCCTGGAACTCACTCTGTAGACCAGGCTTGCCTCGAACGCAGAAATCCACCTGCCTCTGCCTCCCAAGTGCTGGGATTAAAGGCGTGCGCCACCACCGCCCGGCTAAGACTGTGCATTTCTTGAGGGCTGGAGCTTTCTTATTTACCACATGAATTCTAGAACATTATTCAGCATGAGGTGTGTAGCAGACTCTCCAAGCCTTCTTGTTGAATGCATGAATCTGTGAAGCTACAAGGACACTTTATGTTCCCCACGTGTGTAGAAGCTAGATACTCTGGTTTGCTGAATAGCAATCACCTCCAGAGGAAACCTTGGGATTCTACACACGTGCAAGCTTGAAACTGTTCTCCCAGTTCACCCCCACCACAGGTGTCTGGAGTAGATATACAGTGGGGAGCTGCTGCATGAAGTCTAGATGTTATAAAAGTGGAAAGCATTGATAATTTGGGCACATTAAGGACCATCCCTCCCTCCCTTACTTCATCCCTCCCCTCCTCCCTCCCCACCTCTCTCCCTTCTCTTTTTCTCTCTCCTTCCCTTCTTTTTTTTTTTGATTTTTGTTGTTGTTGTTGTTGTTTTGAGACAGGGTTTCTCTGTGTAGTCCAGGCTAGCCTCAAACTCAGAAATCTGCCTGTCTCTGCCTCCCAAGTGCTGGGATTAAAGGTGTGTACCACCACTGCCCGGCTCTCATTCCCTTCTTTCCTCCTCTCCTTGTTTGTTTGTTTGTTTAAAGACAGGGCCTTGTCACTGATCTCATATTGGCCTCAAACCACCATCTCTTTTGCTTCAACCTCCTGAGTGCCAAAGAGCTATTATAAGCACGTGTCACCATGTCCAGACTGAAGAAACATTTCTCATCTTTTATTTCGAGTAGAGTTTCACTGTGTAGCTTTGGCTTCCTGGGACTCACAATGTAGACCGGAGTAGTCTTGAACTCACAGAGATCTGGAGTGTGCAACCACACCTGGCTTGAATGAATTATTTGTTAAACTAACATTTCCAACCCAAAGACATGTCCCTAATAAGAAGAGTTGCTGTCCAGGAACTCATTGTATAGCTGAGGCTGGTCTTGAACACCTGCATCCTCCTGCTTGTACTGGGATTACAAGCATGTGCCATTATGCTCATCTTAAATAAATATTTAAATAAAGACTGTTGAATGCAAAACTCAGGAATCAAATTGAAATCAGCTTTTCAAAAAAGACAGTTAATCATGGGGTTTCAGAGAGAACCCCTGGGCCTGGTGGTGTTTTTAAGCCATGGATACAAATTCATTCTCTTACGTTCAGGAGTTGAGCCTTGACTTTTCTTCCCTTGAGCGTGGGTGGGCTTAGCGACCCACTGCAGCACACAGGAGAGTGGTGCTGTGTTACTGTGAGGACTTGATCAGGTTGCTATGGTTCCTGTCAAGCTTCCTCAGTAGGCACTGACTCTTCCACAAGGCTGGAGACTGGAGATGTGAGGCCAGCCAGCTGCAGATTCCGTTTCCTCTGAGGGCTGTGAAGGAGGCTCCAAACTGTGCCTCCTCCTAGATTTTGATCTCTCCTGGTCATTCACCACGAGTCTTCTTTGAAAATGCATAACTTAGAGCTCTGCCTTTATCTAAGTGCAGTGTCCCTGTGTGTTTGGCTTTGTGTCCGAATTCCCTCTCGAGTGAGGATCTAAGTCCTGGATTAGAATCGACTCTCGCCAGGAAACTTCCACACCAAGCTGCGTTCTTTAAATTCTAAACTGAAGCAAATGAGAACTCATCAATGCACTTGGAATAGAGACTGGATAATGAGTTAACTAATTTTTGAGAATAGGTTTTACATCTTGCCTAGGGTGGTTTTGAGCTCCTGGATTCCGGTGGTCCTCCTACCTCACTCTCCTAAATGTTGGGGCTACAGAAGCACACCACCATACCTGGCTAGGAGCAGGGCGTTTAGTTTGTCAGATCTATATTAGCTCATCATCCTGACACTTTCAACCAGTGGGAGACATGGCAGAAATAGAAACCTATTCCAGCCTTAAATTCAGAAATGCAGAAAAAGGCTAAGAAAATATTTTGAAAGACATGACTGATTCCAAAGCTAAATAAAGAAAGCCCCAAGATCTAGACCAGAAGAAAATCCTAAAAGCTGTCAAATTAAGTGAGGCAGTGCTTCTAGCAGGAAGGGGACCTACTGGGTCTGTGCTTGTGTCTTCATAGTCAGTGTCTAGAAGCTGTTCACGGAGGGGAGACTGCATGCCCAGCACGGGTACAGGCTGAAGGCTGCAGCTGACTTCCTGGGCCACAAATCTAGCTGTCCACGAAGCTCTCCATGGTCACAGGGTTAGGGTACTGGAGAGCTGCAGATACGTGGGCTATTCTTCTCCAGCTTCAAACATGAGGCCTTTCAAAGACTGTGTTCCGTCCCAGGTGCGGGCTGTATTTGCCACCAAACCACTAAGTCATACACATTTATTGGTATGTTATTGTATGCCAGGAATCATGGACAAGGAGTAAAGGGTTTTTTTAAAAAAATTGTATGTGGAGTGTATGAGTGTGGGTACATGCATGAGATTCACCTCTAATGTCATTTTTAGGGCATTTTTCACTTTTTTTGAGGTGCAGTCTCTCACTGTCCTTGAGCTTGTCAAGTAGTCTAGGCTGACTGGCCCACAGCCCTCATGTCCACCTACCCAGCTATGATATTACAAGTTTGCTCCCTAATGCCCAGATCTTTTACACAGATTCTGGGGATCAAACCAAAGTCCCTGTGCTTGAGAGACCCTGACTCAGAAAGAGTGGGGAAAGGCATTTAAATTCAATTCATCTGAGTGTCTCTGAAAAGCAGAGATGGGTAAAAGGTTGGGGAATTGATTATTGTGCTCAGGGCCCACAGGGTCTGGTGGATCAGCAGCCTTCTATTAGGTAAGCAGCTAGCAAGACTAGCTTCAGGGGATGGAGCAGGGTGTGAATCGGCTGGTCTGAGGCACATGACTCTCAGGAGACAGCCCTTAATGTAGGTTGGGGTAGAATTTCCTGGGGTTTACAGCTTAAGGATTTGAAGCTTTCTCCTTGAAAAGGACTGGACTACCTGCATGTGGCGTTGTTTATTTACCCAGGAGGGGGACACTGGTTTGAAAGGGACAGAAGCCACTTGAAATGGATGTCTTGTTCTCTAAGTTATAAATACAGTCAGCTCTCCATAGTCATGGATTTTTACAGTTGCAGATTCAACCAACGGTGACTGGAAATTTTTAAGAAGAAAAATTGCCTCTATCCCGTGCATGTTCGTGACATTACTTTTTCTTGCCATTATTCTGACAGTAGACTGTCGATAGCTCTTTACATGGCATTTGCACTACATAGACATCATTTAGTAATCTGGAGAGGATGTCCACAGGAGGTGTGGACAGGTCAGATGCAAATCCTAAGCAGATTTTGTTATTCAATACCCCCAGTGCCCCCAGAACACCTACAGAGGGACAGACGGCAGGTGGTTGACAGCAGGCCTTCATTGCGCAGTTTAGCTCAGGAAGCCCGTGGTGCTGGGAGAAGGGCAAGGGTGACCTTCACTCGGTGAGGAGACTTCCATTTTATATTGCCCATTTTTATTAGGTACTGATTCCACGAGGCGACAGCACCACAGGAACTTTGACTAGTCTACATTGTGATAAATTGTGAATAGATGGTACACTGGAGAGGCCTGAGGCTTGGTATTGATTTAAAAAAAAAGAGCAACAATTTAAGACAAAGGGATCGCGGATTTTAGAGAGAGTAAGGGGATTGATTGCAAGGGAGGGGCTGAAGGAAGAAATGATGTAATTACATTATAATTTCAAACATGCTCACATGTATCTGGATTACTGAATTTAAAATATTGATTATATATGCTACAATGGTTAACCTCAACTGGAGGTTGAGTGGACTTGTAGTCACTATAGAAACACACCTCTGAATGTTTCCAGAAAGGCTTAACTGAGGTGAGAAGACCTACCCTGAATGTGGCTGGCCATCTGGTGGACTAAGACCCTGGACTGATGCAACACCGCTCCTTGCATGAGTCTTACCCCTTTCTCCCTTCCCTTCTCCTTCCCTTTTCACAAGGTGCAGTATAGCATAGGTTGGTGTGGAATGCCTTGGGTGTCTGGCTTCTTACCCCAGAGTACTGAGGTTACAGACGTGCTGCCATGCTTGGCTCTTTTTCAATTTTTAAAAACGTAACCCGAAGGGTCCTTCCTGGTGTGCGTGAAGACCTCGGTTGGGTCCCCAGAACCACATAAACTAGATGGGGTGGGGCCTGCCTGTATACCTGGCACCTAGGAGGTAGAGGCAAGAGGATCAGAAATTCAAAGTCATCTTCTGCTACACAGCAAGTTTGAGTCCAGCCTGGGATACGAGACTGTTAAAAACAAAATGGAGTTACTGGAAAAAAGAAGTGAACATATGTGGCCTGTGTTAGAGACATCGTCAGTTGCCACAACTGAGTAGGGGTTCTGTTGGGATCTTCAGTAGAACCTTGTGTGCTGCCCATTAGTCTACAGCATACAGGGAGGCACAGAGGTACTCAGTTCTAAATACCAAGAGGGTCAAGGTTGAGAGATGCTGGCCCAGGCCAAGAAAGGACCTTAGGCCTTGGATATCCCTCGTTAGACGTCTGGAGAGAGGCTCAGGATGCTGACACAGTGAGACGCCTAGTCACCTCTTCTACCTGTGCTTTGTCATCGGTAACTCATGGCCTTTGCCCTATACTCCTGAGCCTGCTTGAGTGCATCACAGTGGAGAGAATTAAAGCCCATCTTTTCCTGGTATGAGTCACATGCTTGTTGCTCCAGGTGCAGACCTGTTTCTGCTGGAGACAGACTGTCTGGGGAGAGTCTTGCAGTGGTGATTGACGGGTAGTGGTTCTCTTCCACTTTTACCTAGATCATCTAGCTCCCCTTTTTTTTTTCTTCTAGTACTTGAGCTCTCTGAAACTGTCCTGTCTGCTCCTGGAGCCGCTCACCTTGCCCACTTTGCTAGCATGGCTGAGCAGGTGTTTCCTCTCTGAAGGAGGAGGCAGGTGGAAGCTGGAAGGCTTTCCCCAGAGGGAATAAAAGCTAAGCCCTCACTGCAGATTTTCATATAAAAATCTAGGTCAGTTGTGAGTAGCACAACTGGTGTCTGCGAGATCTGTTCTTTCAATTCCCAAGTAGATTTTGCTCAGCGCTAATTATAAACTCCATCTCTGTAAGGCAAACTCCCTACAGATTCCTTGCACTAAAACCCACTATGAATGAGCACTTTAAGAAGGGCTTGGTGGTGGGAGAGGCTTTGAAAAGCAGAAAGCCAAGGCTCAGAGGATGACCAGGGATGTCCAGGCAGTAGAAAGAACATGTGCTCTCAACCCCACGGTCTCTATCTGTATCCTAACATCTCAGTGTTACAATTGCTCAGCTCCGTAATTTCCATTAAATGAAGGCAACAATAAAATGTACAATGAACTGATATTCAAAAGTGCTGTCCACTCCTATTAAGGGTATGTGGTTGTATGGAGCCAGGCCCAAGGACTGATGGGTAGGAGAGGGTGCGCGTTTCCAGATGGGAACATGGGAAAAAAATACTCATCAGTGCAACTTGATGATTGGAAAGTGTTAGTTCTTTACGAGGAATCATTTTCACCCCCTGTAACTTGGCGGCAGTTTATCAGGCTTTATCTAGAGGCAGCCTCCCTGTTCCCAAGAGAAAGATTCCAGCTCACTGTTTGGATGGTTGCTTTGCTGCTGTGCTGGAGACCAAACCCAGGGCCTTTCCTGCCCAGGTGAACACCCTACCACACTGAGCCAACCCCAGTGCTTCACTATTTGGCCGTACTTTGCCGAGCATCTGACAGACTCTACACTAGGCACTTGAGCCCAGTGTCACACACTAATCCTAGTTTTCCATGCTGGGACCAGAGGCTGAGAGACTGAGATGGGAGATTAGTGACTATTCACATAAACACACCTTAGAGCACCCCCTACTGGTGTGGGAGAAACCGTAACACTGGTGCTGCATGGACGCTGCTGCAAAGTGGAGTTGGGAACTAGCCTGCCAAGCCAATGAGACGACTCCATGGTGTACCGTGTGGTGCCCACAGAGGGAAGCGGATACCATGATCTTGAGCCAGGCAGCATACATACGGAAGACCACACAAATCTACCAGAACTCTGGTTAACACAGATGCTGGCAGCCAGGAATACCCAGGGACTTTGCCATGCTAACTCAGGAAAAGAGACAGTTTACCAGCTACTGGCTTTAGAAAACAACCTCATTTCTCCTCCTGCACCCTTAGATCCAAAACTTTCCTAGACTCTGTGGAGTTCCTGCTTAGAAGTGAAAAATATCTCTTCTTTGATTTCTGATTATTTTCCTTCCTTCCTTCCTTCCTTCCTTCCTTCCTTCCTTCCTTCTTTCCTTCTTTCTTCTTCCTTCCAGGTCTCACATGTCCCAGGCTAGCCTCAAACTCACTGTGTAGATAAGGATGACGTTATTCTGTTGGTCCTCCAGCCCTTACTTCCCAAGTGCTGGGAGGAATATGTCACCAGGTCCTGCTTTTGCAGTGCCAGGGACAGAACCCAGGGCTCTGTGCATGCTGGGCAAACATTCTACAGACTGAAGTAAATCCCCGCCCTACTTTTTTTTTTTTTTTCTTTAACAAAGGAAAACCAGAGTACAAAGGATGGAGGATTTCAATCTGTGGAGTCTGAAGTTTCTCACAAGGGGTTATATTTATGCCGGGCTAAAATGACCACACCATTTGTCAGCTGACACAATGACGGGAGAAGCACATTCCAGCCCTGAGGAGAAATGACTAAAGGCCTGGCTACGTGAGAATGTACAGCTTAACTCACCACTCCAGGACACACTGGCTGTCTTAGGGCAGGCATATGGTAGGAAGTGTGGGGTGTTCCTTGGACAGTCAGTCTCTCAGAAAATAATTTAAAATCTAGAATTTTCTCCTTGGGGACCAAAAGCTCACAAACTTAAATCCCACAACAGTCACACTTTAAATGAATAAAATATACAGTTTTATTTTTTTTTAATTTATTTTGGGGTGTCAAAGGATGTAGTCATTGCCAAGAGGCCCTGAGAGGTCATTTTGTGAGGTTATAAAGTGAGGGCTAACCTACAGCAAAGTCTCCAGGATGTGGGAGGTATCAGGACAATGGGGCATCCATCAAGGAAAGCTTTAGGTATATACAGTAGAGCCACTTGAAGCCTAAGAGAGAAGCTATATGTGCTGCAGGCACCAGGATGGGAGTATTGCAGAGGCCCACGTCTTTTTGAGCCTCATTGACTGCAAGTCCCTGTTGCCAAACATGCAGCTACAGGATATGGGTTTCTCTGTTGGATTTTTGGTTTTGGTTTGGTTACTCCTTGCTATGCTCTAGATTCTTCCATTTTGAAATAGGAATGTTTCTTCTGTGTTGATATATGTTGGAACTATGTAAACTTTCTTTGATTTCATAGGAGGAACACACAGTTAAGACATTTTTGAACTTATTATTTATTTATTATTATTTTGGGACAAGCTTGGTCTGTGTAGCCCTGACTCTCCTGGAACTTACATTGTAGACCAGGCTGGCCTTGAACTCAGAGATCTACCTGCCTCTGTACCACCCCCCACCCCTGCTTCCCCTGCCAGTGCTTGGATGCTTGGATTGAAGGCGTGTGTTGCCCGGCTAAGTGTTGGAATTTTTAAAAGCTGTGGGAACTTTAAAAATCAGATCGTATTTTACGTCATCAAATAAACATGAAACCTTGGGACAAAGGGTAGAAAATTATGGCTTAAAAGTGATGCATTCATGTGGCAGTTTGCCAGCTGTGGAATTGTGATGGTTGGTTTTATTTGTCAAACTGGCCAAATCTGAGAAGGGAGTCTCAATGAGGGAGCACTTAGATCAGGCTGGCCTGTGGCCACGTCTGTGGCCATGTTTTGATTTGTTAATTGCTGTGGGAGGGCCCACCAGCTGTGGATGGGACTATTCCCGGCCTGGGATCCTAGACTGGATAAAAATAGAGAAATCGATAAGCACAAGTAGGCGTGTGCCTCCTTCCTGAGTACTGGCTGAAAAATAGAACCTTACATTTTTGTTCTACATATTTTTTAGGGTAGAGCTCACATTAACCTTACATAGATATTGTCCATTTTTTAAAAAGAGGAGTGTTCTTTCGATTCTGTCAAAAAGTATGTATTGAGATCTCTGTGAGCCAGGTGATGCCCTAGCTACTGTTTATCTGTTCTGAAAATGTGGCCCTCTAGGGCTCATGGTTCCTCTAGTTAGTTTTTCTAGAGATGTGAATCTATAAAGACTTTCAGTAGAAGGCGTTCTAAAATGGCAGGAACTAGCAATGGAGAGCAGTGGTGAGGGGTGTTGGAAGGTCCTGATTTCAAACACACAGACAAAGAAAAACACGGCAAACAAATAGGAACAACAAGGAAATCACATTAGCGATTCTCTGGGGAACTGTGACCTTTTTGGGTCTTGTAGGCACGGCCTGTTTTAGAGGCCTTGCTTGTTGACCTAGAGGGAGAATGAAATAAAAGACAAATTTAGACTGCATTTAGGAGCAAAAATTCCAACAATGAGTGTCACTGAGGCCAGGGACCCAGGGAACCTGATGCCTCACCCTGTCAGCATGTAAGATGAGTCAGCAAAGCAAAGCAGTCTCCTCACTGCTGTGAGCTGGACTACGGCTCCCCAGCAGCTCTGACTTAGTCCTCAAGGCACCTAGGAAAGAGTGCTTACCTGCAAATAGGGTCTTTGTAGACAGAATAAAGCTAAGATGGGATCCACTGAATGATGGAGGTGATTTCACTATGGCTGATGTTTTTATAGGAATATAAACAGATCTAGGGAGGAGACGGTCATATGAAAACACAGATTCAGAAAGAAGATGCAGACGTAGCAAGAAGGATAAACAAAAATGGAGGCAGAGATGGGAGCTGGGTTTCAAGATACTTAGGAATGCTTAGGGCTCCAGGAGTTGGAGGAGTTCAGGAAGGGACCACTGTCGGGAGCTGAGGAGTGGGCATGACCCAGCCAGCATCTTAACGTCATGTGTTCAGCCTCAAGAGATGTAAGACAATCATTTTCTCTTGTTTTAAGCCAGCAGTTTTTCGGGTTTTATTAAGTAGCCATAGGGAATGAGGATGCCCAGTTATGACTCTGCTTTTAAAAATATATCTCTGGGAGAATAGGCAGCCCAGTAAACATGAAGAGTGAAGGAAGCCGGCCCGAAGAGCCTCAGTGTGGGAAAACCATGACAACTAAAGGCTTGTTCAGCTAGCAATATAGGAGGCAAGAACATGTGCCAGTCTTTGCCTTGGGGCACAGGGAGGAACCTCATTTTTCAAGGCAGTATTGGAGAAAAATTCTAACCAGAAGACAGAATCTCTGTTCTAAGGCTTTCAAACCCATGCCATCTTAATAATGTATCATTATCCCAATGCCTCAACTTCCAGGGTTCTTCTTATCACCTAGGTTTTCAGATATTCCAGGAGAGGGCTAGGTCTTGCAGCTGCCAGGGTCTGTTCAGACTGGTCAAGCGTCTGTTTGGATGATTTAGACTTCTGCTGTGAAGAGCTGGTAACCATGGCGTACTGATTGTCAAATGTTTGGGATTCCATAGGGTTTGAGTGAGACTGAGAAGAAAGAAGGAACAAGGCAGAGCCTGTTCAGAGCTTCCCCGCATGTTGGAAATAATAGTGTGCTAACCCCTAGGTCTAATAAACAACTCTGGTCTCTTGACATAGAGCCTGTGGAATTTCTGGCTGTGGGGATTCATGAGAAGCAATGTTTCTTTATGTATGATGTTTCTCTCCCCCTGGAAGGGTGTCTATGAATGAATACCCAGGGAAGGATATCTATGAAAACTCTTGTCCTTTTTCTCTTGGAGGAAGATTGTCTGGATAAAGGAGGGTTCAGCATGTTTAGTTCTGCTCTACCCTTTAATCACCAGAACTATAGGCTCTGTCCTACTCTCTCTGTTCTACTCTGTTTTAATGTAGGTCTTAAAACTGGGTCATTAAGTCTGTCTATTTCTGGGGCTCTACTTAACGTTTATTTATTTACTTATTTATCTATTTATTTGTGTGTGTGTGTGTGTGTGTGTGTGTGTGTGTGTGTGTGTGTAAATGTCAAAGGACAAGAGACAATTCTCTCCTTCTATAGTGTGAGGCCTAGGGACTGGGTCAAACTTAGGTTTTCAGATTTGGCAGCAGGTACCATTACCTGCTGAGTAGTCTCACTGCCCTCTGGTGTTCAGCTTTGAAGCCACTTACCCGCAAACATGAAACATGTTCTGCATTTCCAGGGATTATCAGTGATGCAAGTAATGCTGTCATCCCTGTCTGCCTTGCTTCTATACCTTCTCTTTGAACTAGTTCAGAATTTGCATTATGAAAAGGGTACAGTTTGTTGTGCTCCTTCAAGACCTCAATAGAAGGAAGAAAGATGGAGTTGGTAATGAATTGGTCTTTTCTTCAGTGACTCTTTGAGCTGGGATTATAGTTTTCTAGCAAACTGATACACAAGGGTCAAGAATTGAAGGGACTGCACACAACCCGGAATGGTGGGAACTTGGAGGATACTGGATTCCCAGGAACAATCTTTGGTTGAAAAGAGAGTGGCTTCCCCTTGATCCTAGGTTACTAGGACAGTGAAAATGCATGTCAACTGAATGTTAAAAGTATGAGATTCTCTTGTTCTTAGGAAGCTGAAGCGTGGAGAGATAAAAGAGTTATGTAGGAGGTGGATTTGTCGGGACTTGTTTATCAAGTAGGTTTTCGGGCAAATCTATTGAGGATAGCTTCTAGGGTCCTGGTTTGGATAGAAGGGTGCTAATGTCAGACGTCAATACCTCTTTTCCTCTCTCTCCCTCTCCCTCACCCCCTCTCCACACACACACACACATGGGTTGGGTGCTTATGAAAGCCAAAAGAGAGGAAGTTTATAAAGGTGGAGGCCTGCTTAAGACAGGAAAGACCTAAGACTCTTGGAAGCCCCTCCCTCTCCCTGTTCTCTGTATTACAGAAATATGGATGAGTTCAAGTTCTCCCACATGTGCTACTCTTTTTTTGGGTGCAAAAGAACTCCTCATTATGAACTATAGCTTGTGTTCCTTCATATTTATCTGTTATGTGCAGTTTGGTCTCATCAGATTCCAGAAGTTTCCTCATAGAGAGAGCTTTAATGAATGAGAGAAGAGACTAGTTTGTTTGTTTTTTTCCCCAATAGGGTTGTCTGAGCATTATTTCTTTTAATCTCTGTTAACAAGCCCTAGGCAAGAAACACTGTCTAGCCTCTGAAGGTTTTTGGTCATGACTACGGAGTCCCTGTAAACTTGGAGCTGGTGAGAGCTTTAGCCTAACAGTGACATGGTTAGGCTTAAGTGAAGTGGTTGAAAATGAATTTGAGAGAAACCACATGATTTCTCGCAGATTGATTGATATGTTAGGTAACTAATGACATCAGACATTTGTACTGAAAAGACAATGGAGATTTAAATACATGAGACTTCTGCCCTCAGAGTTCAAGAAAAAGGATGAAGGAAATATGGGGAAGATGAACTTATCAGGTCTTGCTCAATAATTACATTTGTGGGCTGAAGTCATCAAGATTAGAGTCCAGATTTCTAGTTTGAGTAAAAAGGTGGTAATGTCATCCATTCTAACAGATAATGTGTTGAGGAAGGAGGTAGTGAATTTCAGCAGAATCCTTTTTAGACTTATTTGTCTTGTATGGATGAGTGTTTTGCTGGTACATATAAATGTGCACTGTGTGAATGCCCAGTGCCCGTGGAGAGCAGAAGAGGCACAAGACTACACTGGATCCCCCAGAACTGGAGTTATGGATGGTTGCAAGCTGCTGTATGCATGATGAATTTCAGTCCTCTGTAAGAGCAGCAAGGCTCTTAACACTTGAGCCATCTCTCCAGCCCTCACATGTAATTTCTGATAGGATAAGTTTTGGGCCCAGGAGATAGTTGGGTTTTTGTGAAGCACAGGAAATGCTACATTATGGAAAGGCATACCTTAATGGATAATCATAAAAATTAAGAGCAAGAGGTGGTGGAAATATGTTTTTCTAGATACAGCATGGGCACTTGCCCATATGAACTTACCGTGATTGTGACAGTGTGTATAGCACCTGTACAAGTTCCTGCCAATCAGAATCCCAGCATGGAGATGGTGAGGTGGCCATCCAATCCCATCAATAGCTGAGATGTTACTAGCATTTGAGAACTGCTGGGCCAGGAAGAGTCAAGTTTTTTTTTGTTTTTTTTTTTTTTTTTT
>NW_022196897.1:71037063-71064022 GCF_008632895.1 Mastomys coucha | reverse complement strand
TTTTTTTTTTTTTTTTTTAATGATGTGACCTATGACAGGTCAACTACACATGAGAGCAGGCCCCATTCTCAGGAATGGCTTGATAACACACTGGGGAAAGAGAAAAAAGAAAAAGAAAAAAGGAAAAAAAAAGACATTTCAAAATTGGATGTTGCTATCAAGATGGGAAAGTGGAGAGGGTGGTCATGGGAGGAGCCGGGAGGGGAGTGGGTGTGTTCAAAATACGAGATATAAAATTCTCAAAGAATTAATACAAATATTTAAAATTTATTGTAAAATTGCGACCAGGACTGGTTCGAGTAGCATGGTACTTACTCAGTGCTATAAGCCCCACACTGGAGAATCCGAGGCATTCTCAGGGAGGCAGAGGATTAACGAGGATTTCTCTAGAAAGATATTTCCATAGAAAGGAAGGATAGGAATCTCCTCTACAAACCCAAAGTCTGAGGGATGCTGGTGAGGAAGAGGAGCTGAGGGGAGGGCAGCGTGGGTGGAGGCAGAGAAAGCTTGCAAAAAGAGGCAGTATGTAGCAGAACTAGTGCATGAACTTAAATGACCTAGTTCTCCGCACCATTTTAAGGAGTTTTAAACTTTTTTTCCCCCAGTTTTTATGAGATAATGTTGAAAAGGAAATGTTCAATGACAAATAAAATACACATGACATGATTGATCACTCTGAAAGTAATTGTGGAGAAATGATTGTAGGGGGTTTAAAAGATGGGGCAAATTATCTGGGAGGGCATTAAAAAAATCAGGATCAGGTCACAGCTTACACTGCAGTTGGGATGGTCAGGAGAGAGATAAGTAAGTTGAGAGACGTCAGGATTTAGTAATGGGTTAGAGATGTCAGAATGAGGAGAGAGATGCTAGATCGGGATAGATTCCCAAGTCTGACGTAGCACTGGAAGCTGTAGCTAAGAGGGGCTAGGACGGACGTGTCAGGTAAAGCAGGAAACCGCAGCGCAAAAGCCTACGGCAAACTTACTTCCTGTGTTCCGTGCTGCGTTTGTCTGAGCTTTTTTTCCCCACTTCTGGACCTGGAGAATGACTAATGAGAAAGGGAAGATAAGGGAGTTTGGGAAGTGCGATTCCACCTCTTAGCCTACTTACGTGTCGGAGGGCACCTTTATAGGTGGAGGGCTTTGTATGAGTGTTTCTCTTCCTTCTTCTTGATTTCCTGTGACCAGATTACCTCATCTTACCCAGCCAGTTGTGACAAAGTTTGTGCATCTTTCTTCCTGGCAAGATTCCTACCTTAAGATGCACCTAGCAGTTTTCATTCTGATCCCCAGAGTTTGGAAATACAGTAATGAAAATTTGTGATTCCTTCTCCAGGAAATAGACCCCGTGTTCTTAAGTTGCCTCCACCGGAAGGCAGAGGGACCTTGGTGTCTGGAAGCACTGAGGGAGCAGGCAGCTTCTATCAAGTGGCAGGGAAGAGCTTCTCCATTCCCAGTGCCCATTCTCTGAAGCCTTCTGTTTCCAGTTTAATGAGTTCAAAGGACTCCAGGCCAAGGGCTGGCTAGGGACACATGGCACCACAATCCCCATGTCTCACACAGGGATATGATTGGAAATGCTAGCCACATCAATAATCAAGTCTTTTGAGGTGTAGGTTCCATTTTCCCAAATGTATTCCTTTGAGCCTAGAATGTCTCTGGGAAAGGAGCTTGGGGACTATATATGTATTATTATAATTTAATATTATATTAATTTAATATAATATAATATATTAGTTATAACATAACATTAATATATAATATATAAAGTCACCTTTACTTATCCTCCAGTATGCTTTAATTCACCTGCAGATTATAAGACCTAATACTGTGTAATTATTATAGAAATAATTGTCATGGCTGGGCATGGTGACATATGCCTTTCATCCCAGCACTTGGAATACAGAGGCAGTGGATCTTTGAAGCCAAACTGGTCTATGCAGAGAGTTCCAGGACAACCAGGGCTACATAGAGAAACCCTGCCTTGAAAAACAAACAAACAAACAAACAAACAAACAAACAAACAAAATTGTCCTGGTGTACTGTTTAGGGAATAATGATGCCATTCAGAACAGGTACAATGTTTTCCCCTAACATTTTGGATTCTTGGTCACTTGGCTATATGGATGTGGGGTGCTAGCTGGAGTTAAGCAACATAGGATAAAAAAAAAAAAGTAAGTATAATAGTATCTGAAGTACTTACCACAGAGATGGGAGTTGATGAGTTAGTGTTCTTTTTTACATAAACCTCTCAGTATGATCATGACTGTAAATTGCCACAGTTGTACCATACAAGAGATTCTGACATTTACATTTTCTCAAAACTATTTGTCTATGTCATATTTAGTGACTGCATGTGGTGATGACCATGATGGTGGTGATGGTAGTGCATTTGAGCATATGTGTGTGTGTGTGTGTGTGTGTGTGGTGCACGCATACACACGTGTGATGTGCAAGCACACACATGTATGCTACCCTTTACTTAACTCATCCTTACTAGATGACAATAAGGTACTATTGAAGGCTGGTTGGCAGCCTGCTTTCCCCAGGCACGCAGGGAAGAATTGTTCCCTCCTTGAGGTGCCGGGGGTACCTGCTACTTTGGGTTTTCATGACCTTAGGAAAACCACTATCCAAAACAAAAATACCTCGTTAGGCATGTGACTTGTTTGTGTAAAAGAAATTCAGTCTGGATGCTACTCATCCTGGAAGGAGTTTCACTAGAAAGGGGACTGCATTACTCAGGTTTCCTGGAGGTGGGGTTGGTGCTGAGACTAGGGGTGTATTTTGGGAAAGCCCCAGGTAATCTAATCACAGAGAGGAAACTGGGCTACTGCCTCCTTCCCCACTGCATTCCAACCACCACAGGTTACCTAGTGCATCATCCTGGAGCTATGTCCCTTCAGAGTGTCACTTTACGCTCAAAGTGGTTCTAGTTATAGGCAGGGTCTATGTGGGCCCTTTGTTGTAAACCTGATTGGCAGGTGATAAGCTGCAATGGAAGGAAGTGGAATGGAATACCACAATGGTATTGTGGTGCCATGTGTCCCTAGCCAGCCCTTGGGTTAAATTCTTCCTACCTTTCAAATTCTGCCAAATGAACTTACTTCTTAGCAAGCAAGCAAAAGGGGTTAACCCATCTATCTGTATTGGGGTGTAGTTCTGGTAACCACCCAAATGGGTATCTTTTATCATTGTTATACTTTTTTATTATTATTAAAAGAAGATACATATTAATGGCACCATGTCAAAGAATTCAGGCAGCACTATCTGGACTCAGTGAATTATTTAAAAACATTTAAAAATGTGGAGTTGGGAGAGGATGTGTTGCTCCTAGGGCCGGAGGAGTTGGGGGCAGAGGGAGTGGATATAATCAAAAATTGTGTACACACGTATGAAATTCTCAAAGAACAAGTAAATAACATTAAAACCTAATCCTGCCAGGCGGTGGTGGCTCACGCCTTTAATCCCAGCACTTGGGAGGCAGAGGCAGGCGGATTTCTGAGTTCAAGGCCAGCCTGGTCTACAGAGTGAGTCCCAGGACGGTCAGAGCTATACAGAGAAACCCTGTCTTGAAAAAAACAAAAAACAAAACAAAACAAACAAACAAACAAACCTAATCCCTGGGCTGGAGAGATGGCTTAGCAGTTAAGAGCAGTAACTGCTCTTCTAGAGGTTCTGAGTTCAAATCCCAGCAACCACATGGTGGCTCACAACCATCCGTAATGAGATCTGACGCCCTCTTCTGGTGTGTCTGAAGACAGCTACAGTGTACTTACATATAATAAATAAATAAATCTTAAAAAAAAACTCTAATCCCCAAAGGCTTCAGTCAAAGGTTCTTGGGGGAATATCTAGCTCAAAAATGCCCAAAGAAGGGAGACAGCTTGCTGACAGGTACATATAGCTAGGGAAATGTAGGGCCGGAGAATTGGTCTTTCTCAATTAAAAAAATATCCTAAAATTACCCATGTGGTCATAGCATTTGTCTGCTATTCTAGGTTTTATTGGATGTTCTGAATCCCCTTGGGTGATTGTTGATGACACATTAACCATCCAGAATGTAGACAGAGTCTCTGCATAGTCTGAAGAGTTCTCTTCTCCAGCGGAGATGATTTCCCAGCTGTCTCCTTAAGAGCGGTGGGAGGAAGAAAAAATAAAAGTCCATTTTGATAGACCAAATATGGTGTCATTGGTGGGAGGAAGTAAAGTTCTGTTTCCATGGGAACAGTACAGAGTTCTCAAGTGGGTTTAAAGAATAATAATAAGCTGAATGTTAGGACCGAGACCATCCATATCCCCATGGCTTAACCACTGGGACCTAACCTGCTTTCACTAATTGTTCCAGGAAAATCAAGTCAAGGGAAAGGGCTGTAAACCAAGAAGCAGATTCATGTTTGTTTCATGGATCCATGCAAGTTACTTACTTACCTGTTGTCTTTTCTCAACAAATAGCTGACTTGCCAAGACCAGCCTCCTGCCCCTTCCCTTCCTGTGCCAGTGCTAAATCATAGACTTCATCCAATCCTGACTTGTTTCCTGCCTTGAAAAGAATCTACCATAAGCCCCCGAGTCTAGACCTCCAAATCCTGGGAATGTCTGTCATTGAACTCCACCCTCAGATAGTCTAGAAAAGTCTATTAAGGTAGTATTCTTAAAGAAGTTTCAAAATAAAGCTTTATTATTACGATTACCTATTGCCATTATTATCAGTGTTACTATTGTTATTGTGTGTGAGAGTGGGCACACACTCCCATCTCAGTTCACATGTGGAGGACAACTTTAAGGAGACAATTTCTTCCTTCCACTGTGGGTTCCAGGGACTCAAGTGTCAGCTTATACCAAGGACTTTTATCCGGCTCCTCCGGTCTCATCACCTCAGCAGGTGGGCTTTTTGCTACAGCCGGCTAAATAAACTTAGCTTTCTTTGAGCAATGTGGCCTTTTGAAGTTATTAGTTGACAATAGAGTTACTGGAAGATGTTTTGCATTCTCCTCTCTGTTTCTCTGTCTCTGTCTCTCTGTCTCTGTCTCCCTCTCTCTGTGTATGTTTATTTTTCCTTTTATTCAAAGTAGATTTTTTCTCACATAATATATCCTGATCACAGTTTTCCCTTCCCTCTACTCCTCCAGGATCCGCTCCAATTCTTTCATCAGAAAACAAACAGGCTTCTAAGGGATAATAATAAAATAAGACAAAACTAATATATTTGAACTGAACAAAACCCCAAACCAAACCAAATCCAAAAGGAAAAGAATCTAAGAGAAGGCACAAGAAACAGAGATGCACTCATTTGAGCACTCTTGTACCTTGACAGGCATCTCCTTCTTTAGGTTAGGAAATTTTCTTCTATGATTGTTTTGAAACTATTTTTTGTGTCTTTGATGTGTGTTTTTCCTCCCTCCTCTATTCCTATATTTTTAGATTTGGTCTTTTCATAGTGTCCCAGATTTCCTGAGTGTGTGTGTGTGTGTATGTGTACATAATTCTAGATGCTTGTCTTAGTTAGGGTTTTACTGCTGTGACCAGACATCATAACCAAGGTAACTCATATAAGGACAACATTTAACTGGGTTACAGGTTCAGAGTTCAATCCGTTATTACCAAGGTGGGAACATGGCAGCACACAGGTAGGCATGGTGCAGGAGGAGCTGAGAGTTCTACATCTTCATCTGAAGGCAGTCAGGAGAAGACTGGCTTCCAGGCAGCTAGGGCAAGTGTCTTAAAGCCCACACCCACAATGACACACTTCCTCCAATAAAGTCACACATCCAAATACTGCCACTCCCTGGGCCAAGCATGCACAAACCACCAGAGTGCTGTTTTCTGGTCTTGTCTCTGTTGGGTGGCTTCTGTTGTCCTTTCTGGGTCCTAGGACAGTGTGGTGGCTGTTTGTTGCCTAGTGGGAAATTCTTCTGGGATCCTGATAGGTGTGGCTACTGGGGGGGGGGGTCCAGGTAAAATGTGTTTCTAGGTATTGGGAGCTATGACATTTAAGAATGGGGAAGGGCTAGGGGCAGGGACCCTGCTTGGGCTGGTCCATAGGAGAGGCAAGCAGGGTGTTCTATTAGGATTTGCTTAGTCCCTTGGGAGTCAGGGCAGAGAGAGAGAGAGAGAGAAAGAGACAGAGAGAGAGAGACAGAGACACACACACACACACAGAGAGAGAACGACAGAGACAGAGACACAGAGACACAGAGAGACAGAGAAAGACAGACAGAGAGAGACAGACACACAGAGAGAGGACACAGCAGATGGCCTGCTACAGGGCTGGGTTGGGATTGGGAACAGAATTTGGAGGAATTGAGGGAGAGGTGAAGATCTACAGTTAGCCTATCTTCTCTTTGGGCTGGAATGACTTGTATGTAGCCCCAGAAAAGGCCTGCTGGGGTTAGGACCTGGGATGAAGCATTGAGTGGGAGAAAGGAAATTTGGAGAGGAAGATCTGTATGATCCACTGGAGGTGGAGGTTGTGGGGAGAGGCCGAAGCAGGTCTACTCTAGAGCTGGGGTTGGGACTCTGGGTTTGGATTTGGAAGAACTCAGAGATAGGTAGATACCTGCTTCCCTGGCTGGAGTGGTATGTGTGTTTCTTAAACATATCTTGCTATGTGTGGTGGTCAATATTGTCAAGTTGGCAGGATCTAAATTCTCCTAGGAAGCAAAACTCTGGGTATGTATGCATGGGTATTTCTAGATCAGCTTATTGATGTGGGAAGTTCTACCCTAAATGTGGGGATGCCATCCCAGGGTATTGGGTTCCTGTACTGGGTAAAGCAGAAAGCAAATGGAGCACCTCTGCTTCCCAATAGCAACTGTAGCAGCTGTAGCGTGGCCTGCTGCCTTCTTTCCTGGCCACTGTAAACTGTCTTTCCGTGAACTGGGAGACAAAATAAACCCTTCTTCCTTGAGTTGCTTTTGACAGGTATTTGGTCACAGCAATGAAGAAAATAACTAACAGACCACATAACCCAGGCTGGCCTCCAACTTACTGTGCAGCTTAGGTGGCAGGTAGGCCTTGAACTTCTGATCTTCTTGCCTCTGCCTCTAGAACAGTGGTTCTCAACCTTCCTAAGGCTGCCACCCTTTAATACAGCTCCTCCTGTTGTGGTTTCCCCTAACCATAAAATTATTTCTGTTGCTACTTCCTAACTGCAATTCTGCTACTGTTATGAACGGTACTGTAAACATCTTGATATGCAGATGGTCTTAGGCCACTCCAGAGGGGTCTTGCCCCACAGGTTGAGAACCACAGCTGTAGAATTCCAGCACTGTAGGTATCTGCCCTTCCTCCCCAGCTTTCTGTTTGGACCTACCATTGTTTCTCATAATTAAAAAGAGAAGTAGAACAGTGAGGTCTGTAGAGAAAGCGTTTACTGCAACAATAGGCAGGGGTGTTGGTACAGCTAAGGGTTCTTGTTTAAATGTGAATATCAGGAAGACATTGACACATATTGTCATTTTTTTTTTTTTACAAATAACCTTCTTTTGCAGTAGGAAAAGTTAAGGTTTTTTTTTTAATATTTATTTTATGTGTATGAGTACACTGTAGCTGTACAGATGGCCATGAGCCATCATGTGGCTGCTGGGAATTGAACTCAGGACAGCCTGCTCGCTCCGGAGTAATACACTGTAGCTGTCTTCAGACACACCAGAAGAGGGCGTCAGATCTCACTACAGGTGGTTGTGAGCCGCCTTATGGTTGCTGGGATCTGAACTCAGAACCTTCGGAAGGGCAGTCAGTGCTTTTACCCGCTGGGCCATCTCGCCAGCCGCAAAAGTTAAGGTTTTAAGATAACAGATCGGTTTGTGATTTTTGGGGAGAGACACTAAATTTGGCTTCTTTGAGCAGTTTCACCTTTCCTTCTCCTGAGTTTTATATTCAGTCAATAACTACTGCTTGTCTGCTACATCAGTTCTTTTGAGTCAGGGCCTTCCCTGCCCACTTTGATCACAGCTGGATGTGCAAGGCTTCTCCACACACTGGACTCAAGGCAGGATCTTGTTTTGTACCCTCCCCTGGCTTCAAATTCCAGATCCTCCGGCCACAGCTTCCTGAGAGCTGGGATTACAGTCGCATGTCTTGAAGGCTGACTGTATTTATCTTGGAAGAAGAAATATCTTATTATTTGTTGCCACTCACAAAGGAAATTCCAAGCTAGTACAAGGGATGTAGCTCAGTTGGTAGAGAGTTTGCCTTACATGCAGAAAACTCTGGGTTCAGTTTCCTGGACTGTGGTATCGTATGCTTGTGATTCTAGTACTTGAGAGGCAGAGGCAGGAGGAAAAGAAAGCCAAGGTCCCCATCTGCCATGAAATGAGGTTGAGGCCAGTTGGGCTACGTGATACACTGTCTCAAAAAATGAGACAAACAGGTCCAATCCCTAAAACAAAACAAAAAACTCATGAAACTCAACAATCCAACAAGCAAGAAGCTGCCCACCTCAAGCTAAGATGAAGAAAGAAAGGATCCAGGAAGATGCTAAGGAAGAGACGAGGGGCTTAGGGAACTGGAACCGTCTTTGTTGGCAAGAGAGTCAGGACAAGGCAGTGGCTGCAGGATCCCTTTCATTTTCTGACTTTTTTGAATTTTCCTATTCTATTTCTTTTTTCTTGCTCCAAGTTGCCCATCAGATGCTCTGCAGAAATTGGAAAATCCCCAGAGGGAGTCAAGGCTTTATGGTGTTAACAGAAATCTGAACCACGGGGAAAACAAGCTTGTTGGATGATTTTGGAAACAGTTCTAAAACTAAACTTGTTACATAATTCTCTATGAAACATTCATGGTTTTAGGACCTTGGTGGAGCATAGGTTTTGAAGAGAGCTGGAAAAAAAATCTCTCGGTCTATCAGTGATGAACCATGTCAGACCTTAGACAAGTTAGCTTCTCATTTTGTCATCTGTACAATATGCATTGTGTACTAAAGAACTGTGAGTACAATAGTCTTTGCAGGATGCCTAGCATATGACATATTCAGCAAAAATTAGCCAGTCACGATTGTTGGGAAAGTCCCTTCTTCGGGGAGCAGCAGTGTTGGATTAAGTCCTGAGCCTTGTAGAAACAACATAGTTGGTATTCTTTTTTATCAGCTGCTACCTGCTGTCTGGAATCTAAGGAAAAGGAGAACTATGTATAAATAAACATTCCTGGATCTTTCACGGGCAACTCAGCACTGGACAAGGCCAGTGCTTTGATTTCTGCCTACAGGCTGGTTGGGGGATGAGACACACCTCCAATTAACAGTAATGGGTAGAGCCTTTAGGAATGTCACCCTGAGGGAACAATTCAGCTCCTTTCCTTGGCAAGTATGCCGGTGAATGTGTGAGCTCCTCCGAGAGAAAGACTCATACGAAAACAGCATATGGTGAGGGAGCAGGTACTGGGAAATGGTTTACACACTTTAGTATCGGAAATGAAGCCCATCTCTTATTAGGGGGCAATACAGATGTGACTTCTTGGCTAACGTGAGGCACTAGAATATGAACATGATCGTTAGAAGGAATTAAGTATCAAACTAACTTTGGGTATTTGTAAGAGCGTAGAAGAATCTGCAAATATCTCTCTCACCTTGCTCACGAGCCAGCTTTGGCCTGTAGGGTCTTTAGGCAAAATGCAAATAAATGTCTGTGCTGCTCCTAGGCACCTTCTGTTGTTCTCATCTAATACTTGATTTAATTTTTTTATCTTTCTATTTTACACTTTGTGTGTGTGTGTGTGTGTGTTTGAAACATGCTATGGTATGAATGTGGAGGCTAGAGGAGTTGGTTTCTCCCTTACCCTGTGAGTCCCAGGGATGGCGCTCTGGCCTCCAGGCTTGATAGCAAGATTTTTACCTGATGAACCCTTCCACCAGCTCAGGTTTTATTTTCCTTATGGATGAATAAAATTCCACCTTATTTCACTTTCAGTATGCATTCATCTGTTAAATGTGCATCTATGTGGGTTCTATTTCCTAGTTGTTGACATCAGTACAGCCAAAAACAAGTATGTACAAGCATCTTTTTGGTGGGACTTAGAGTCCTTGGCCTGTACGCCCAACAGTGGCACAGCCCGGTGGTGCAAGAATTCTAGTTTTACTTGTTTTGAAAAATAACCATGAGCTGGTGAGATGGCTCAGTGGTTAAAAGCACTGACTGTTCTTCCGGAGGTCATTAGTTCAAATCCCAACAATCACATGGTGGCTCACAACCATCTGTAATGAGAAACAAACAAACAAACAAACAAAAACCACTAGGGGCTGGAGTGAGCAGGGCCGGAGCTAGCAGGCCAGAGCTAGTGAGTCAGAGTGATCGGCCATACTAATCGCCATTGCAGCTGCATACACCAGCAGGAGTCAATAAGAAGGGTTTCTCTTTTTCTACATCCTGCTCGGCACTCACTCTCTTGTATTTTCTTGATGGTCATTCTGACTGGGGTGTGATGGAATCTTAAAGCAGTATTGATTGACATTTCCCTGCTGGCTAAGGATGTTGGACTCTTTTCCAAGCATGTTCGATATGTTTCAAGTTATTCCTTCTTTTGAGAACTCCTTCTTTATTCATTGGCCAATTTTTTTGATTGAAAAAATTTAAAAATTTTTGCGGTTTATGCATTCTAGATAGTAGCCCTTTGCCTGAGGCGTAGCTGGCTGTGTGATGCTCCCTACTCTGTAGAGGCGAAGCCTATTCACTCTGCTGATCCTTCTCTTACACAGTACTACTGTGTTTATACCTGAATGGCTAACGTTCTGGAAGCACGGAGACTGATATAAAATGAGCATCTGCTATGAACCATGCTAAATCTTATAGAGTGTTTGTCTTTTAGAGATGGCTCAGCAGTTAAGAGGACTGGCTGTTCTTCCAGAGGTTCTGAGTTCAATTCCCAGCAACCACATGATGGTTAACAACCATCTGTAATGGGATCTGGTGCCTTCTTCTGTCATGCAGGCATACATGCAAATAGAACACTCATATACATAAATAAATAAATCTTTTGCCGGCGGTGATGGTGCACGCCTTTAATCCCAGCACTTGGGAGACAGAGGCAGACAGATTTCTGAGATCGAGGCCAGCCTGGTCTACAGAGTGAGTACAGGACAGCCAGGGCTACACAGAGAAACCGTGTCTCGAAAATACAAAAAAAAAAAAAAAAAGTTTATGTGTATGGGTGTTTGTGTTGGTCTGTGCACCATATATGTATACCTGGCGCCAGAAGAGGGTATCAGATTTCCTGTAAATGGTGTTTATGGAAAGTTGTGAGCTGCCATGTGGATGCTGGGAATTGAATCCTGATCCTTGGGAAGAACAGCTAGTATTCTTAACTGCTGAGCCATTTCTCCAACTCCACTATATATGTTTTAATCAAGAAGGGTTTAAATTTTTAAAATAATTTTCTGGTTTACTAACTGTGGCAAGTTTATGTGTTAATCTAAAACTAGACTTAGATTCCAGAGTGGTCTGATTCCATAACCCACAAAACTTTTGTTTCATGTAATTTTCTTTTTACATAAGTGCATTTTTTTTCCTCTCCAAGCACTTTTGAAAGAGACATTTTGGGACCATAATAAGGTGGCCATGGGGACAGTGTTTATACAGTAGGTCGGCCTATATTCAGCACTTGTGATCTCTCAGTGACCACTGGGCTTCAGAGTGGAAAGCAAGGCAGAACCTGGGACTGAAGTCAAGAAGGCATCTCAGCGTTTCTCCAGGCTTGCAAAGCTCTCCCCATGAAAAACAGCGGGTCTCTGAGAGTTTATATATCCTTACTCGCTCGGCTTTGCAGAAACCTTTCTCTACAAGTGAGATAAAATTATATAATTATACAAGCTGGAAAATTCTTTAGAGTGTGCTGAGCACTAAGTAAAGTCATATGGAGAATTCGCTGTAAAGTGCTTGTTGACATTAAACCTCTAATCCTCCTAAGCTCCTCAAGAAGATAAGTAACGTTGACATTCATTTTCCGATAAGGAGACCAAGCTTGCACAGCTGTATGGGAGACACCGAGTTCTGATCTAGGTCTGGCTGTCTCCAAATCCAGAGCTCTGAACTGCAAAGTTATAGTGCCTCCTTAAGGAGAAAAAGGACCAACGAAATTGGACAAGGTGATCTGGTCAGAGTAGCCATGCTCCATGGAGATGCTATGGAGGAACCCACCAAGTTTTGAGTTTAAATTCAAGATGATTCCTTCCAGGTTACTTCGGTTGTCTCTTGCTACTTAAGACATCCCCTTCCCTTTCATTTAAAGGTACAGCAATTGTTGTTTCTTACTCTTCTGTGGGCTGAGAGCTTATGCAGGGCTTAGATTGTACTGTTCTACACGGTGTAGCCCGTGGATCATTCACACAGCTGCATATTGCTGATGGCAGAGTTGTCTTGTACTCTGTGATTCTCTCTTTGATCCTTCCCCATGGCCTGTTGGGTTTCTTCATAGTATGGTGGTCTCAGAGTAGGATTCTAAGAGAGAGACGAAAGTTGACCAAACAACATGGTGGAAACTTTAGAATAGGGCTTCGTGCATGCTAAGCAAGCACTCTACCTCTGACCTGTATCCCTGGTCTTGCAACTGACATGTCAGTTTCTTCAGGTTCCAGGAAGAATAACCAGATAAAGTATATGATAAACAGTCACATTTATATTTCCTATCATCAACAAGTAAGTTTTGGTATAAGTGAACTCATGGGATTATTTGGGGTGTATTTATATTAAAACATTACTTTGAAAAAATGAAATTAAACAGGATATTCTGTATCTTGCTACCTCTAGCCACAAGAGAAATCTGGATTCAGGATCAAAGGAAACAGATTTCCCTCTGGTAGGAGTAGTGTGTGTTCAGAAAAGAAGGAACCTAATGGTGACCTTCTTTGGATTTTGTACCTTGCCACAAAGAAGAATGAAATGTCCTTGTTTTCAGGAAACTGTATAGACCTACTAAATGGATGGGTCTACCTCATGTTATCCTAAGAGGAGGAAGCCAGACTCATAAAGACCTGGGTCACGTGCTTCTTCTCTTGTGTGGGATCTGGGTAGAGGAAGCAAAAGAAGGGCATCGTAGGGCTGGGACAGGGGTCGGGGAGGGGGCAGACATGGAGAGGGAGAGGGTGTAAAATGACAACAGAGAGGCAGAAGATGCTCAGAGCACATTATATGCATATGTGGAAATGTCCTAATGAACCTCCTGCTTTGGGTAACAAAAAGATAAAAAAAAAATATGAAAAAGATCGGCTGTTATTTACGCAAAATTGCAAGTGAGAATCTGGTTAATGTTCTAGTCTTATTTGGCCAGAAAGTAAAGAAAAAAAGAGTCCCTTATTCTCACCTTAGCAGGTCCCCCAGAAAATCACACCAAAGATATGCACCATTTTAAAAATATCATCCTTATTTGGCAGAGTGGGCCAGTTTGTACGTTGGCATTTTTCTGATTGACCTTGGAAACAAGGCCTACACACTTATTTGAAGTGTTTTCGTTTGGAAATCCCCCCCTCAAACAACAAACTGTTAGCTCAGCTTTATCACCTTCCCAAGGTCATAATCATCCCGGGACCTGTAAGCTGAGATTGATGTAGCTCAGAGGCCAGGGCCTCAGGGAGGGACAGGAAGCAAGGATGCAGAGCTGGCCATGAAGTAAATACTGGGTTGAAGTTGAGGCAGAGAATTCTGGGCCTTGAGAACAAAGGCTAGTGAGTCCTTTTAGCCTGTGCTTCTTAGAAAAAGTGTACTTCTTTTTAGGTTTCTTGACCTAAAGAGGGGTTTGGTTCCTTTTTTTTTTGTTTTTGTTGTTGTTGGCTGGTCTTCTGTGTTTCCGTGTCCTTTGGGGGGAATTTATTATCTAAAGGAAAAGTCTTTGTTAGGGAAATTGTCTTGTTATATTGAAAAAAAAAAGTAGCCTAAGTGTTAAATTCTTACATCTGGGTTAGAGTGTCGAGGGAGTGATGGTTAGAGGTTTCCTGGAACCTGGGATGTTTTTATATTGAGAATAAAATAAGGCCAGGAGATACCTGGGTCACCCTGGGGCACTGATGGACATGTTTGCCTGTTCATTCTGACATTTTTCAGGGATGGAACAGTTAGACCCCAAAGCTACCAGTGAAGAAGTTTTGTCTGAGAGGTTCAGTTCAACCATACTAGTCAACCAAACCTGCCTACATTTCCTTTTAAACTTGACCCATAACTCATGACAGTCAAGTTTTGCTTTTTCTCACTTTTCCACTTATATAGTGTCTTAGCCCCATGCTTTTTGTTTTTTAAGATTTTATTTATTTTATGTATACGAGTACACTATAGCTGTCTTCAGGCACACCAGAAGAGGGCATCAGATCCCATTACAGATGGTTGTGAGTCACCATGTGGTTGCTGGGATTTGAACTCAGGACCCCTGGAAGAGCAGTCAGTGCTCTTAACCACTGAGCCATTTCTCTAGCTCAGCCCCATGTTATTGCTTCAAGAGATTTATAATCTGAAGCAGTCCAGGGGTCCCAAATAAATCCATACCTGGCTCCCTGTCTTCCGGGCTCTCTGCTTGAACTCTTCTTTCTTTGTTTTCTATCTGGCTTTAGCCCTGCACATTTCACAACTTCAGAGAACCCCAGGCATGCTGCTTGCCTTGCTGACGTCACCTTTTGGGATACACTGATGATACAACCGATGCTTCTTTGTGTGGCAGTCTTTTTCCTCAAAGTGGTTGCTCTCAACTCTATGTCCAGGCATCTGCAGTGTCTTCTTTCTTTCCCTCTGTGAATTGCTCTGGCTTAGTTCCATCTCTTTCTATTTAGTCACAGATATCTGAATCACGTCAAAGTGGTCTGGAGATGTGATAGCTCTTTGCTTTCTGTGTCTCAAGAATCAGAATGAAGTCAGTCAGTGGTGACACATACCTTCAATTCCCGCACTTGGGAAGCAGAGGCAAGAGGATCTATGAGTTCCAGGCCATTCCTGGTGTACAGAGTGAGTTCCAGGACAGGGATACACAGAGAAACTTTGTCTTAAAAAACAAAAACAAAGCTGGGCAGTGGTGGCACATGCCTTTAATCCCAACACTTGGGAGGCAGAGGCAGGCAGATTTTTGAGTCCGAGGCCAGCCTGGTCTACAGAGTGAGTTCCAGGACAGCCAGGGCTACACAGAGAAACCCTGTCTCGAAAAACCAAACCAAACCAAACCAAACCAAACCAAACCAAACCAACCAAACAAACAAGAATCAAAACAAAAGTCTTTCTATCAGAGAGACTTTTGGTTATTTTCTTTACTTGAGAACAGTTCTCCTAGTCAGGCATGGTGGCATCTGCTTTGCAAATCAAGAGTTCAAGGTAATTCTCTACTTGAGATCCAGTCTCAGCCAGCCAACCTACCAACAAAACCTCCTAGAAAATAAGAGAGCTTAGGTCAAAGGAAGTAGAGAATGTGTGATAAATATTCATAGGAAGGCAGGAAACAACTGTGCTCTTATGAGGTACATGATGTGCTATGTCTACACAAGTTCTCAGCATCCATGTCATCTTGCATAGACGTTCTTAGGTCCATGGGTCATCATCTAAGATGTTCATATAGAATACGTGGCTGCTTACAATGCTCTGGTAAGCAGGTATTTCTGGCCAAGCATGTTCGTTCTATCTTCTGTGACTCTCTGATGGAGTAGCTGTTGGCTCCAGGTACCAACAACTTAGTAGAAAAGTTGAGAGAGAAAAAGAGAGAGAGGAGAGAAGAGAGAGAGAGAGACACAGAGAGACAGAGAGAAAGAGACAGAGACAGAGAGAAACAGAGACAGAGACAGAGACAGAGACTGAGAGAGATAGGGAATATAGTACAAAGTTAAAACTGGTTTTCCCACCTGCATTGTTGTTTAGATTTGTCTCTTCCCCTTACTCTTTTTTTCCTGCTATCCTCTTGATAAGCATTTTTGATTTGAGCATTGCAACTTGACCCACAATCCTTTTTTCTCCCTGATGATACATAAAGAGTCCATTTTGTACCAATTTGTCCATCTAATATGTAGCGTTGTGTCTTATCCCAGCTGTGGCTTTTTGTGGGAAACCTAGGATGAGGCATCCAGGTTTCTAAGTCATCTGGAGTTGCTTTTTTCCCCCTCATCAGTTGTGTTCCCTAAGCCTTAGCCCAGGAGTGGTCTGGACTACCTTTAACATCACCCTTTTGTTGTGGCTGCCTAGGTGTTGTGTGCTCTCTGACTGGATTCCACTTCCCTGTTTCCACCCAATTTTGGCCTAGTGCTCAGAATGTCAACCTCTCACACTCCTCTTCCTCCAATCCCTGGGTGTTACTGGATAACTAGAACGCGTTTCTAGTTAGGGTGTGGCTCAGTCTTTGATACTTACCTTTGATCCCAAACAAAGAAGGTAAAGTTAGTTTGTAGAAGGAAGCACCCGTGTTTCAAAGTGAAAGGGCCAAATTGAGGGGCAAAAAGTGATGAATCAGAGAAAGATCTGGAAAGAATAAAATATGTCTGACTCTCACGAGAAGGGAAACTACTTAAGGGACAGACAGAAGAGGAAGAAGAGAGTACAGTGCAGGAATACAGTAGAGTTTGTGGAGTGCAGTAGAGCTGAGAGGGAGAGCAGAGCAGCACAGAGAGGGGGAAGGAGGCAGTTTTACCAGGAGAGTTTTACAGAAACAGGTTAAAGAGAGAACAAGCTAGATGCAGGGAAAGATAGAACAAGCCAGAGAATAAGAAGGAGCCAGACAATTAGAAAAGATTGCTCGTTAGTTTGCGGCTAAGCAGAGCAGTTTAGAGGTGGAAAGAAAAGCCAGATTGAATCAGTCAGCTGGGAGAGGAGTTTGAGCCAGAACAGCTGAGTTGAACGGGCCAACTAGAGTTCACACAGAAAGGGGGAATGTATTCAGCAGCAAGCCTCAGAGGCTGGAAACATTCTAGGCCTAGGTTAACAGTAAGCCTCCCAGACAACAGTTATAACAGGGGAGTAAAAGTTAAGTTACTTTTACACCTAGGTTTTTTTTTTTTGGGGTTCCTTAGGGCAAGAGGTGAAGGAGTTAGAAGGGCCAATCGGACCAAGCAACTTGGAGCTGAAGAGAGCTCAGCAACTAAGAGCACTTGCTGCTCTTGCAAGAGGTCACAAGTTTGGTTCCCAGCACCTGCATGGTAGTTCACAACTCTCTGTATAGACAGTTCCAGGGGACCCACTCCCCTCTACTGGTCTCTGCAGGCATCAGGTACATTCACAGTGAGCATGCATGCGTGAAAGGAAAACACTTACAAACATTAAACAAAATAAAGCAAAAATAAAAAAAAAAAAAAAAGAGAATTGACAACTCTAAGAAGAAAAGGTAGGAGACCAGCCCTGAGACCAGCCCCTCTTTAGTTTTCTACCGCAAGAGAAATTATTGTGTAAATCAAAGACTTGCCAGGAAGGAGACATGTTTATGTGAAGAAATGCTGATCTTTATAGCCTTTGGGGTCTGGGATGGAGCTCTGGCATAGAAAGCTCTGTAGAGCACTTAGAGAAGACAGAGGACACACCATGGACAGACCCATGAATGGGTGTTCTGAAGGACTGGCAATCCCACCTATGCTGTGACATCACGTGCTTCTTCCCTAGTGACCTCGTTCACTGCCACATTATACAGTCCAACTGTGTGCTGTATGCAAGTGTTTATCTTTATTGTCGCCCTGACTGGCCTTGGAACCACTCCCCTTCCCTTCTCTCCCCATATGTAGGAAAGGCACATAAGGCATATGCCAAGCCATGAACAAAGGTTATCCTGGCACAGTGGAAGAGGATAAGCTTTCTCCCTTTCATCCTTGTTTGGTGTGTCTTAATTCTTTTCAACGGTCAGGTATGAACTCTGCCAAGTTTCCACTCCACTCTCTCAATAACCTAAGAGTCCAGACTGACCCACCTATCTGAGGTGAGAGAGACAAGGTGACTACTGAAACCATGGAGCAAATGCTGGCAAAGACTAGCCTGTTCCAGACAAATCCCGGAAACAGTCTCCTGAGTGTAAATAGAAGCAAAGAGTGGAATGCAGGCTGAGAGGGGAAAAGTAAACCTCTGTATTTATTTTTGAGGCAGTCTCTAAAGGGGAAAGGCATGCCTGTAGATTTTACTTTCCCAGAGGTTCCAACCAGCAATGACATAAACACAACGTTACTCACAAGGAAAGCTGCAGCAACAAAGAGGGGCTGTGGCTGCTGGGGCTGTGGGGGAAAAGCAGGGGTCTGGAGACGATTAAAGCAAGAATCTCCAGAGAGGATTCTAAGTGATAAATCCGAGAGTCTTTTGTGTTTTCTTAGTGAAGGCCACGCTAATCAGGTGGAGTGGATCTGTCTGGAGAGGGGACTGTAGTGGAAACAATGTAAAAACACTGGGCTCTAGGATCCTAGATATAGGCTGTTTCAAAGACAATTAGACTTTTCAGCTGAAGGAATGAGACAATGCCAAGCTTAGAGTCATCTTAAATGGGTGTGTGAGTTCCGAACTACTTTTGGTATTCAAGTTTGGTTATTTGTACAAAGGATGGATTTATCTTTCAATGGGCTGTTGTCTTCCTTTGGTATCCACTAGCCAACTGGGACTTCATTTATTTCTAAAACAGTACAAGGCTTTTTGGTTTCACCTACAAAAGTGAATGGGCCTCTGTATTTCAAGGTTGCACATTTTTCTGTTCTGTTTGGGCAGAGATAAGGATTCCAGGGCTGTGGAATACAATAGGCTATTCTTGTAACTCAGCAGAGCCAGGCACTGTGAGTAATCTCTGTCCTTGACCCTATACCCACCTTGAAGCAGAAACTTGCATCACATCCCCCAAAACAAATCTACTGTAAGAAAGGATTAATGAATAATGACAACTTTACTGACTGTTTCTTGGGGAGACAGAAAAGAGCTATGTATTCTATGGAGGTAGTTTTAATTTATAACAAAACCTAATAAAATTTTTTTCATGAGACAGAAAAGAGCTATGTATTCTATGGAGATAGTTTTAATTTATGACAAAACCTAATAAAATTTTTTTCATGAGACATGCATGCTTTTTTTACCCTAAAGGGGAAAGGTTTCACATTCTTTTTATCTCTCTTTTTATTTTGGTATTCATAAGCAGAAACGACCTTTTTGAAGTCTCTCATCTTCGAGTCTATCCCTCTGCCTACTCATTGAAAGCCTTTGCCTTTAGGAGGACCATTAAGTCTAGTGTTTGGGAGAAGAATCAAGAAATTACTAATTTACTTGAAATCTGCTGATAACTCATGATGAGTGAAGACTCCTTGTGGCATTCCCCTATCTTGCCAATATTGGGTTTCCTTTGGGCATGAGAACTTCTTCTTATACAATATTTTAAATTTATTTTTTGGTAATTTTATAAAGATATACAATGTATTTTGGACATATTAGTCCCCCAACTTCCCCTCCATCTGTGGACCTATGGATCCCTCCATTCATCATCCATCACTCCATTAAGTGTTCTAGAGCATCCACTATATTCAAGGGAAGGTTAGAAACAGTGATAAACAAAACTGATGAGATTCCTGTGCTCTTGTGATAAAGGAGCAGAGAGGCTATAACTATATGAGAGGATCTAAGGGTGATAAGTTCTGTGAAAGCAATCCTGATATCAGGTGAATAACAAAGGCCTCCTTAAGAATGTGACATTGGCTGACTTAAACTTTCAGGCCTCACTTCATAAAACAAAATTATAATTGGAATCTCCCGAACCTTTCAAACTTGGAATTTTAGGATCAGCATACTAAATAATATACGTTGTTCAGCCGGGCGGTGGTGGCGCATGCCTTCAACCCCAGCACTTTGGAGGCAGAGGCAGGCGTATTTCTGAGTTTGAGGCCAGCCTGGTCTACAGAGTGAGTTCTATAGCCAGGGCTACACAGAGAAATCCTGTCTCGAAAAACCAAAACAAAAAAAGTAAATAAAATACATTGTTCAACTCCTATGAGGAATGAACAGCAATCTAAAGCAAGATGGTCAAACTTTATAAAGGGACAGATGGTATGATTGCTGGCTTTGTGGGCTTTGTGAACTCTGTCACACTGTAGAGCTCCACTGCTTATTACACAGAAAAGGACCACTTTCTGTGTTCAGATATATCTTTACAAAAATGGGGTGGCCTGTTCTGGACCTATTAGCTGCAGTTTCCCAACCTCTGAACTAAGTTGAGCTTTAAATTTCTTCAAATTGATACCATCAGCTATTTTCTTCCATGAGCAGAGCTTCTTTCTGTAAATAACCCTTTGCTTGATTATTATTTTTTTCTTAAGATAATTGAAATTACAGTAGTCTAATCTGGAAAGTTTATACAGGCTATGTGATGGTAAATTTTAATTGTCAGATTGACACAGTATTGAATAACCTGAAAGAATGTCAATGAGAGACTATTCAGATAGGCTTGCCCCCACAAGGGCAAGCCTATGGGGGGATTAGGTTGATTGGTTGAGGTGAGAGGATCTACCCACTGTGAATGGTGTTATTCTGGATTATGAACATGATGTGACTACCTGTTTTCCCCTCAATGATGAACTGTAACTTGGAATATTGAGTTAAAACAAATCTTTCCCCTGCTAAGTTGCCTTTGTTAGAGTATTTTATCACAGCAACAGAAAATGAAACTGTAGTATTTTGAATGAGAATGGTCCCCATAGGTTTATGTTTGAATACTGGGTCCCCAGTAGGAGGTATGTCACTGACAGTAGGCTTTGAGGTTTCAAAAGTCCATGCATTCCCAGTTAGCTCTTTCTCCCTAGTCTCTCTCTCTCTCTCTCCCCCTCCCCTCCCTCTCCCTCCTTCCCTTTCTCTCTTTCTCTCTCTCTTCCTCCTCCCCCCTCTCTCTCTCATTCTTTCTCTTTCTCCCTCCCTCTCTCCCTCCCTCCCTCCATCCATCCCTCTCTTCCTCTTTCCCCTGATCCTCCCTTGTGGATAAGGATATAAGCTCTCAGCTATGCTCCAGTGCTGCCATGCCTGTCTGCTGCCATGCTTCCCACTATGATGGTTGCAGACTCACTCTTTGAAACTGTAAGCCCCAATAAACTGATTGTTCTATAAGTTAATTGCTTTGCTCATGGTGTTCTGTTAAGTAACTTTGAGTTAGGAAAACTCCTGAATGCTGGAAGCAAAGCTTAAAATGGGTCATTCTGGTGGGAACTTGGAAAACAAAACCATGCTGAGAGAAATGCAGGCAGTGGTGGCCATGCAGCCTATGAGATTCCAGAAGGAAAACATGGGACTCTACCAGGAACTATTTATGTAATATTCTGGCTAAGTATCCGGATTTATTCTGCTCATGTCCTGAGATCCTGAGTGAAGTTGAATTTAAAAATAATGGACTGATTCGTTTGGGATAAGCAATTTTCAGAGGAGAGAACATTCAGGCTGGCACTGAAGAAGTGGCTGTAATTGACAGAGAACATCCTTTAGAGGAGCCTCATGTACTACATTGAGACAATAGGAAAGTGTTTCTGCAGGTCAGCACATAGAGGGTATAGCTGCTGTCCAGCGGAGTTGGACAGCTGGCAACAAAGCTTGTCAATGTTCTAAGTATGGTCCACATGGTACTGATTTTGAGGTTATGAAAGATTCAAGACTGAGAAGCCATGAAGATCATCTGAGACTAGGTACTGTGTGCAGAGGACCTGAGAGAACTTTGCATGAAGCTGTGAAGTTGCAGTGGAGACTCCAGGATGCTGGAGATGCCACAGCCATGGAATATCCACCAAAGAGAGCCATAGGTGTGAAGTGGAGCAGGTCTAAACCTAGGAGAGAAATTGTGTATGACACAGATGGTAAAGCAAGAGAGGTGGCGCTATCCAAACCCTTCAGCGAGTGGTTGATTGATTACCTTACAAACTTAAATCCTGGGTACAGAACTGTTAAAGTTTGGTTTTCTTTGATGTGATTGTCATGGTCCCTGTTTCTCCCATTTTACAATAAGAATGTTTGTTCTGTGCTGATATTTGTTGGAATTATATAACTTGTTTTTATTTATTTTATAGGAGCTTTTCTTAGTTAGGGTTTCAATTGCTGTGAAGAGACATCATGACCAAGGCAACTCTTATACAGGACAATATTTAATTGGGGCTGGCTTGCAGGCTCTGAGGTTCAGCACATTAACATCATGGCAGAAAGCAGTGTCTAGGCAGGCATGGCACTGGAGGAGCTGTGAGTTTTGTATCTTCATCCAAAGAAAGCTAGGAGTAGACTGTCCACGCCCCATTGACACACTTCCTCCAACAAGGCCACACCTCCTGAGAGTGCCTCTCCCTGGGCCAAGCATATTCAAACCTCCTCATTCCATGCCCTGCTCCCCCCCTGCACCCCCTCCCCCGCTTGCTCAAACACATAAATCTATGGGGGCTATACCTAGCCATAGCATAACGCAAAAATACATTTAGTCTAACTTCAAAAGTCCCATAGTCTATAACAGTCTTAACAATGTTAAAAGTCCAAAGTTCAAAGTCTATTCTGAGATTCATACAATCTTTTAACTGTAATCCCATAAGGAATCAAAATAAAAAGACAGATTTCATACCTCCAACATCATGCAGGATATACGTTACCATTCCAAAATGTCGTGGTGAGGAAATACTGGACCAAAACAAGACAGAAAACCAGCCAGCCGGGCAAACTGCATCATTTTTGTCTGAGGCCAAAGTGTTCTTTAGATCTCCAAATCCTTTCTGCTTTGTTGACTACAACACAATTATTTCTCTTTGGCTGGTTCCACTCCCCGTTAGCAGACTTCCTTAGCAGATATCTCATGGCTCTGACATCTCTAGCATCTTAGGGTCTCCAAGGCAATTTCAATGTTATAGCTTTTGTTCCAATGTCTGGGATCCACACATGATCTCCCGGGCTCCTTTAAAGGGCTTGGGTCACTTCTCTAGTTCTGCCCTCTGTGACATTCTAGGCTATGGTTGAATAGCAGTGGCTATTCCACTGCTGCTGGACCATCCCATGGTACCAGTTCACTGGAATCATCTGTTGCAATGAGGCTTTGCCAATAGCCTCTCACAGGCTCTCTTCATGGTGCCAAGCCTCAACTTCTTTGCATGACCCCTTCAGTTCTGGGCTGTCAACTGCAACTGAGACTGTACCTTTGCCAATGTCCTTTCCTGCAGTATCAAGCCTCAGGTGCTCTCCATGACCCCTTCATGCCTTCAAAACCACTGTTTGACTCTTCTTACACATTACCAAGTCCAGCTGAAGCACAAGGTACAACCTTGGCTATCTCTGGAACACAGCCTCTTTGCTCTCAGAAAACACTTCCGAGAAGATTTCATCTCAGATGCTAGTCTCTTCTTGTTCTTGTTCTTGTTCTTCTTCTTGTTCTTGTTCTTCTTGTTCTTGTTCTTCTTCTTCTTGTTCTTGTTCTTCTTGTTCTTGTTCTTGTTCTTCTTGTTCTTCTTCTTGTTCTTCTTCTTGTTCTTGTTCTTCTTGTTCTTCTTGTTCTTGTTCTTCTTCTTCTTCTTCTTCTTCTTCTTCTTCTTCTTGTTCTTGTTCTTCTTCTTCTTCTTCTTCTTCTTCTTCTTCTTCTTGTTCTTCTCCTTCTTCTTGTTCTTCTTCTTGTTCTTCTTGTTCTTGTTCTTCTTGCTGTTGTTGTTGTTGTTGTTCTTCTTCTTCTCCTTCTTTTATTTATTTATTTTTTTAATTTTTAGGACTTCTGCTCGCTTTGGTCAAGAAAAGAGCCGGGCAGTGGTGGCGCATGCCTTTAATCCCAGCACTTGGGAGGCAGAGGGAGGCAGAGGTAGGCGGATTTCTGAGTTCAAAGCCAGCCTGGTCTACAGAGTGAGTTCCAGGACAGCCAGGGCTACACAGAGAAACCCTGTCTCGGAAAACCAAAAAAAAAAAAAAAGAAAAAAGAAAAAAAAAAAAAAGAAAAGAAGGAGACTCCTGGGACAATTGATGCTGATTAGCTGGAGCTAAGGAATTAGTGGTGATTAAGAAGAGACTAGCAGGGCTGGCAAGATGGCTCAGCGGGTAAGAACATTGACTGCTTCTTCCAAAGGTCCTGAATTCAAATCCCAGCAACCACATGGTAGCTCACAACCACCCATAATGGGATCTGACTCCCTCTTCTGACAGAGTACTTATGAATAATAATACATAAATCTGTCTGTCTGTCTTCCAGGGGCTAGAAGGAAGGTCTCAAAACCCACCCCTACAGTGATACACTTCCTCCAACAAGACCACACCTCCTGATAGTGCCACTCCCTGTGCCTAGCATACTCAAACCACCACAGAGCTTATAATTAAGAGAATTTGGACTTTTAAAGTGTTGGAATTTGTATAAGACCAAAGGGACTTTTAAAGTTGAACTGTGTTTTATGTTAAAGATGGCACTCTGGGAACAAGGAGTAGGAGACTGTGGCTTACAGTTAAGTGTTTGTGTGTCAAGTTGACAAGGAGTAGGGTTGTGATGATTGCTCTGTCAGCTTGACACACACTAGAATCACCTGGCAAGGAAGTCTCAAGGAAGGACTGTATGGATTAGGTTGGCTTGTGGGTACGCCAGAGAGAGTTAATTGTGTTAATTGAAGTGGGAAGATACACCCTGGAGGTGGCCAGTGCCATTTCATGGGCTGACCCCTGGACTGAGCGAGGAGGTCAGAGGTGGAGCCTTTGCAAGTAGGTATACATTCCTTTCCTGTGCTCTGGATTGTGAATGTGACTAGGTGCTTCAAGTCCTTGCCTTGCCTTCCCCACAGTGACAGACTGGCTCTGTTCTTCCTGGAATTGGAAATCAAGTCACGCCTTTCTCTCTTAAGTTGCTATTATTATGATTATTGTTTGTTGTTGTTGCTGCTGCTGCTGTTGTTATTATCACAGTAACAGGAAACGGAACTAATGCATTCTACAAGAAAACAACCTGAAAAGAAGTAAATCTTCCTCCATCTCTTTAGTTACATTCTAAGAGCTGGCCATCGTGGTAACCCTGAACTTGAGAGGCTGAGGTGGGAGTGGCTGAGGGTCAACGTGGGCTACCTAGCAAATCCCTGCCTAAGAAAAGTAAACAAACCAACCCCCAAATATCCTTGGAGAACAATCACTGTTTACAATTTGAGATTGATCCATTTTACATGCATGTGACTGAAGGGCTAGTAGGACCAAGCATGGCAAACAAGGCTCTTGGCTTCCCCCATTCCCTTTTCAGATTACATTCCTCAAGCTAGCCACCAAGGTCTATTCTCTCATTTGGCCACTTCCTCCTCTTGAGGCTGACCAGCTCTCAAAGTGTGATGTCTAGCAGTCAAAAGCCCCTTTTGGCTGCCCTAATTAGCCTGTCTTAATAAAAAGAAACCAGCTCATCTTTACTCGGGGTTTCCCCTTTTCTTTCCCCTTCCATTTGCCTTTGGGCCACTTGTCTGTCTCTTCTCTATCCAGACGCAGTCCTGAATCTCTTCCGGACAAATATTCAAATATTTCTTCCTCCTGTCCCTTGTTCCTTTTCCCTTCTATCTTTGTCCTCTGTTTCCTGTTTTTGTCCCTTATTTCCTGCTCTTTGTCTCTCCAGGGTAAATAAATCTCCTTTGTGCAGAAAACTTGGTCTTGGTATGTCCTGTGCTGACTTCAGTCTTTTCGGTGTTTTATAGTATGTTATATTATATATGTTTTAATGTATATATTTAATACTATATATGTGTGTACACACACACACACACACACACACACACACACACATATAGTATGTTTGTGTTCAGGAGAGAAGTGTTCATTTCCTTTCCTGACTTCTCTTCTGCTTCCCTCTCTCTCCTCCTCCCTCTTTTCTTTTCTCTTAGCACAGGACATCATGCTGAAAGACGATCCACAGTTCTCTCTTCCACCCTCAGTTACATCACTGCACGCCTCTTTGGAATTTCAAGGCCCACCTTCCACAGTTGGTACACTGCTGCTGCCAGCTGATGTGATTCGAGTGTCAGATTATTCTTGGCGACTGGTGCTAAAGCAGGTGTGGGTGGGGACATTGTACATCTCCAGTCACACAGCCTTGCTGCTGGGAGGGTGTTGGTAGTAAAACAAGTTTACCCAATGCAAGCGGCTCTACAGCCTTTTCTTGGCTCACAGGCACAAGCAGCTGCTTTATAGTTTGGAAAAGGACTCCATCTCCATCATCAAGAATAGGAGCTGGAACTGGAATGATTCTTGCCTTAAAACAGATTCATGTTTAGAGCAAGGTTGGGCAACACCTCCACAGAGGAGAAAAGGGGCCTGGGTGGCCTTACTCAAAGTGCTCTCTCTCCACACAGATTATTACTTTAATTTAAAACTATGCTTTAATCAAAAAATGGCTGTGGGCCTTGATATATGTTCTGAACGGTCACAGATCCACAGCTCCTCCTCTTCTAAAGAAAAATAGAAAAGATAACATAAAAGCATCCACATATTTCCAGATTTGCCATAATCAGTCTGATTTTGTTTCTTTATGAGGAAGATGTACATATCTCTATGGACACTGCATATACATTATAAGCATACATGTATATACTTTTAATTTTAGTTTTAGAAATATGGCTACAAATGCATAGTGAGCACAGTGTTCACCAGCGATCATCAGTTACTTTCCCCATCACTGATACGAACACCTGACAAAACAGCTTAAGGAAGGTTTGTCTTGGCTCAGAGTTTGAAGGGACACAGCCTGTCATGGTGGCAAGGCATGCCATAGAAAGTAACATGGCATCCCTTTGTACCTACAGTTACTTAGGAGGGAAGCAGAGAGGGAGAGGATGCTGGTGGTGTTTAGCTGGCTTTTTAGCTTTTTTCATTTTTATTCAGCTTAGGAAACCTACTCATAGGATGGTGCCATGTATACTTGGAATGACTCCACATCCTCAGTTTAATTTCTCTGGAAACTTCTGTATAGATACAACCAAAGGACTGCCTCATTAATGCCCAAGGGGTTTCTTTTCTCTTTTGTTAAATTTTATTTTATTTTGAGTTATGGTCTAACTATGCAGCCCTGGCTGGCCTACACATCCTTATTTTTGTATGTGATTCTCTCCCTCCCTCTCTCTCTCT
>NW_022196897.1:71023990-71037053 GCF_008632895.1 Mastomys coucha | reverse complement strand
TCTCTCTCTCTCTCACTCTCTCTCTGTCTCTCTCTCTCTCTCTCCTGTATATGTATGTGTTTATGTGTGGGCACATATGTGTGCGCATATGCACATGTGTGCAGGCCAGTGGGTGATATTTGGTGTCTATCTTGCTCATACTTTACCCATTGAGTTAGCTCCTCTCTTCCTAAGTGTTTCATAACCCAATTTTTTTTTTTAAAATGAGATCTGCCTGTGTAGTTCAAACTTGAACTTGTGATCTTCTTGCCTGGGTCTTCAGGGTGCTGGGTTAACAGGTGTGTGGGATAATAAGTGTGTGGTACTACAGCTGTCATAATTTTATTTTATAAATTTTTTTTATTTTTTGATATCAGGAATTGAATCTAGGAACTTGTATAGTGGCAAGTACTGTACCACTGCGATTTACTTCCCCAGTTCATCTTAACCACTTTAAAGCATATGGTTCAACAATGTTCAGTATGTCCACATTATCAGTGAGCAGATCGTTACAGCTTCTTTATTTTGCAAAAATGATACACTCCATTGAGTGTATCATTCCATCCTGGTTTTCTCTTCCTGGTTCCTCAGCTCTGGCAACTACCTTTCTGGGCTCTGTTTCTGTCATTGTGAGGAGGGATTCACGCAGCATTTGTCTTTTGTGAATGGTTTATTTACTCAGCCTAATGTCCCAGACACTTGTCTGCATTGTGGCATGTGACAGAATTCTTTTCTTTTAAAAGGTTTCACAGTATTTCATTTTATATGTATAACACATTTTTATTAGTTTATTTCTTATTTAGTTTTTGTTGTTGTTTTGAGACAGGCTTTCTTTGTGCAGTCCTGGCTGTCCTAGAACTCACTCTGTGTAGACCAGGCTGACCTGGAACTCTGCCTTCCTCTGCCTCCCAAGTGCTGGGATTAAAGATGTGGACCACTACTGTATGGCTTTATTTACAAACTTTAAGTAAGCTTTTATTCTTTCATATTTTAATATATGAATACAGCACATGACAACATGCTGAAAGACTATTCCGTAGCTCTCTCTCTTCCACCCCAGTTACATCACTGTACGCCTCTTTGGACTTGAGATGCCCACCTTCTACGGTTGGCATACTGCTGCTGCCAGCTGACATGATGCTGATCATTTTGATCATATCTACTCATGGTATTTTCCCCCTTCAGCTTTCCCCAAACCACCCCCAACATGTCTCCCTCTCAATGTCATCCCCCCCCAACATTTTTCTCTTTAAATTCCCAACTGAGTCTAATTAGCATGCCTTTATGCTCATGCACCAGAGCATCAAACTACCAGAAGCCACAGTCCAAAGAAAAGTGACCCTCTCCCCCTCCTTCAGCAGCCACCATCTGCTAGTGGTCCTCAGCTAGGGGCGGGGCCTTGTGAGCCCCTCCCCTGTCCATGTTGGACTTTTCCTGCCTTCATCCTTTGCAGGTAACCACAGCTGGTGTGTGTTAATGAGCTTGGTAACTGTGCGATTTTTATAAGACAGTATCTCATGGCATTCCACCCCGTCCCCCGGCTCTCATGTACTTTCTGATCCCTCTTGCATGATCCCTGAACCTTTTGGAATAGAGGTGGGATTTAATGTAGGTGTTCCATTTATGAGCAAGAACTAAGTCACGCATTTTCAGCATTTTGACCAGTTGTAAGTCCGAGTGGATTGCTGTCTACTGTAAAAAGATCTTCAGACTGAGGTTGAAAGTACTAATTTATGTGTATAAATACAATTTTTAAAAAAGGTGGCTTGACGACATGACCATTTAACAAATCAACTAGAGTAAATCCCCCTAGGGCCTATGGGCTCCTCAGTCAGTAGACTGACTTAGGTTCACAGTACCAGGCATAAATTCTTTCCCGTGGAGCAGGGCTCCCTTATCTAATTGTAAAGTTGTTGGCTATCACCATAATAGCCATGTTACTGTTGTACTAGTGGACATTTTGCCTGGAAGGTTGACATGCTGCACTCTGTGTAGTAAAAATTGTTTAAATTCCAGCCGGGGGCTTCCTGCTTTATGTTATTGAGTTCCTGTATTTAAAAAAAAAACACCACCTTTATATTTACAATAAGCCTTCAGCAGCACAGTGGCTGGGCAGCAGCCTACCCTCCGTGGTGTTAGAATCTACTTTCCTATCGATAACCCCAAGTTACTACTTACTACTTACTATGGTTCATCTGGGCTGCTCTCAGCTACAATAGGGAAGACCTTGGGGCCACGCTCCCTTGACTCTTAGCCCATGGTGGCTTCTTCTCTCCTGCATGTTCTTCCTTTTTGTGGTACCAAGCCTGGGAAACCTACACCCCACCTATACCTCTTCTGCCCAGCTATTGGCTGTTGTCTTCTTTATTTACCAGTTACAACTAACTGGGGGCAGGGTCACTTAACTAGCCTCTTGGACTCTCTCATCTCCGGGCAACCAGTTTTGAGAGCCCAAATTAGCATTGGAATACAAGCAGGATCAGGAAATCTGATTTCAGCATTTTGAAATCTACTTTTCTGTATATGAATGTAGGAGTCTATGTTTTTATATCTCACTCTGAAGTAAGCTGAAGCATTAGGATGCTTTACTCTTAAAATACTAAGAAATGAGACATTCTTACATAGCCTTAACTGTATAAGTCTGAAAAAATTGATTTTGAAATATTGTCATTAATATATAGTCTATATTAATATAAAATTCACCTGATAATGCTTTTATACTCATTAATTTAAAATCTATGGCTTTTCTCCCCCCTCCTCTCTTCCTTCTCCACAGTCTGTGCTGGGGATCAGATGTGAGGGTCAGCCCTCTACCATGCAGCTCTACCCTAGCCTGATATCAGATTGAGGGTCAGCCCTCTACCACGCAGCTTTACCCCAGCCTGGACAGTTCTGTATTTGCTCTACTTTAATTGTTTAAAAAAATAGTTTTTTTCTTTGTATACAAAGAAAGTTTTTAATAATCCAGACCAGTAGACTTTTACAGAATGCATGATTTGTGCTTTTTCTAGTTATGCATATTTATATTTCTCTAATTATCTAATTATAATTAGACCCAGGAAAAGCATTTTTGGCAAAAGTTCTAAATAGTTTTCTTTCTTACTCATGGGACCCAAGATGTCAGTTTTCCCCATTACTAGTTCTACTTGTTTATTTGTTAGGTTGGAATCTGTCAGTTTCATCACTATTAGATATTTATTTCTCTTTTTTATGTGTCTAACAGTGATGAACCTGACAGATGCCTACCTAACAAGTAGAACAAGAAATGGGAAAAACTGACATCTTGGGTCTCATGGGTAAGAAAGGTCGTTATTTAGAATTTTTGCAATTAAAAAAATAAAACCTATGGGTGATATTCTGAGACTGAATCCAAGTTACTCTTCTGTTTCACTCGGGGGGGGGGGGCGCTGTATGTGACTAGCACTCATTGAGTATCCTAGCCTGGGTCCCTCACTATCATGGCTGTTCTCAGAGAAATTACATCTCTTAAACTCTAACATCTCCAAATAAAGTTGTTTCTATTTATTCTTATGTAATTAGACAGCCTTAAGGGAATAAAAAATTAGTTTATCCACACACATCACACTGCTTATCCTAGCAGAGGTCTTGGTAAATCACAAGGAATAAAATTTAGAATCTATTTGACCTATTTACTGGGTGATCTGAAAGCTCTGGGGGTTGATGTCTGCTAGTGCTGGGCTAGAAGAGAGGCTCCTCAGGGGCGAAGGCTCAGCCCACTCTTCTTTTAGACTCTTTAGAACTCAGCAGGTGTCAAGTAAGTCAGGAGGCAAAGTGGCTTGCTAGGATTTTAGAAGAAAGTCTTGCCTCTTTCAACAAATAACTTTTATTGTGCTTTAAAGAAAACACCCTGACTTGCACTTGGGCTCTGTTGTCTGAGCATCTGTGTCCCTATCTCCCCCTATTTGAATGATGAAATCTTATATCCTGAGGTCAAGGTATTTTTGAGCTGCTTAAGTCCCTAGGACTGATTCCTCATATATAGAGTTTATTGCCCTTATTGGGAGAGCTGACTTGTGTCCCTCACAACTCATCATCCAGTCCATCATCCAGGCAGCAGGAGCTTGGAGCAGCTGCTCCCATCACTCTTATAATCATAAGCAGAGATGACACATGAAATGCTTAGCTCATTTCTCTCCCTTTTGGATAATCCAGTACCCAAGCAAGAAAATGGTGCTTTCCATTTTTAGTATCGGTATTGCCACCTCCATTAACCCGATTTGCATACTCTTTTCAGACATGATCAGAGGCTAAACAAATTCTTCCCGATCCAGTCAAGTGGACAATTAAAAGTAAGCATCACGATTCACAGACTCTTTGATTTTGTGGGAAGAATAGTGCTCTGGAATCTTTTTGAAGACCCATCAGAGTAGGTTATCGTTGTCTTCTCAAACCTTGCTTTCCTAGGCAATAAAATGGAAGCAAGGACACCTAAACGTCATAACACAACTGCAAAAAGTGGTGGGTTGTGTAGCAAAGTGTCAAATTTGGTAACCGACATGTAGCATTTACCTGACAAAGACTAGTTTCATTCTCATTTCTTGTGCAAATTCTTTTGGTAAAATTATCATCTCTGCCTTTATGGAGTTTGTAGGCTATATACTAGTTAGCTAGGTCTTCTATAACAATAGTACCACAATCTGCAATACCTTAAGCAACAGAAATGTATGCACAAGTCTGGAGGTTGGTTGTCAAAGATCATGTGCTTTGTAGACACTTGATTTATCTCTTGTGTTCCCATGGTGACATTAAAAATACTTATGTGCATGGATGTTTTATGTGCATGTGTGTCTGCATACCACATGTGTGTCTACTGTCCCTGAAGATCAGAAAAGGGTGTCCAATACTCTGGAACCGGAGTTACAGACAGTGGTAGGCTACCATGTAAGAGATTGGAATTGAACCTGGGCCTTCTGGAAGAGCATCCAGTGCCTTCTAATGGCTAAGCCATATCTTCATCTCCAAGGAAACATTATTGATTGTCATGTCGTGGGATAGAAGGATGCTGTGATAGGTAGCGCTCTGGAATAGTCATATATATATATATATATATATATATATATATATATATATATATATATATATATACTGCAGTGTTCAGGGTGGCCCCTACAACTCCTAGCCCAAAATGTCAAGAGCCATATTTGAGAAACTATATTTTATTCTTTTTTTTTTTTTTTTTCCAAGACAGGGTTTCTCTGTGTAGCCTTGGCTGTCCTAGAATTCACTCTGTAGACCAGACTGGCCTCGAACTCGGAAATCTGCCTGCCTCTCCCTCCCAAGTGCTGGGATTAAAGGTGTGCACCACCACTGCCCGGCCTATATTTTATTCTTGACAACTTCCTCCTAAGATGAGTTGGTCATAACTTAGGGCCATCTATAAAAAAGGTGAGAACATAATATTTTCCTCTTGTTACATTGATGCTCACAAAAAAATGTGTTACCCACAAGAGGAAAGAGGAGTGAATATTGAATGGCAATGAAGGAAACTTCAGTTGTGTCTTGGGCCTATCCAGGCAGACTTGCCTATGAAAGAGACCAAGCCTAGACGGTGTAAGAGATTGCAAGAGATTGCAAGACAGCAATGGCAGGACCACGGAAAAAGAAACTAGAGCAAGTTTTTCTCAGAAACTGATAGGAATCAGGAAATAGTCTGGCGGTGACCTGGTGATTGCTTGCTGTCTGTGACTCAGATGGCTTATTATCATTTACCCTTGGGCTCGAGCACTGACCACAGTTCTAAAGTATTCATAAAAACTATTAGGGGGTTCAGTGATTATTTTGAGACAGGGTTTCTCTGTGCAGCCCTGGCTGTCCTGGAACTCTCTCTGTAGAGCAAACTGGCCTCGAACTCACAGAGCTCTGTCTGGCTCTGCCTCCTGTGTACTGGCATTCAGGGTATAGGTCATCAGCGTTTGGTATTTTTGTTAATTCTTAACTGACAAAACAATAGCTTCTTTAGTCAGACTCCTTTTCTGGTGAATGTTCTGTTTCTTGACTATATATATCTTCCTTTTGTCTTTCTTGGGTACAACGGATTGTCTTCTCAGGTCTTCTGTCACTTATGTGCTCTTAGAACCTGATACATAATTTGTGCAACTCTTGTTTAAAAGTTATTAAGAATGTCAACAGGGCTGGGATGTAGTGATTCTTGCATAAGCACGAGGACCTGCGTTAAGATCCCCAGCACTCACATCAAAAAAGTATAAAAAAATAAGGTGTGCCAGATGTGCCTGTAATGCCAGCACTGAGGAGGTGGAGGCAAGAGGGTCTCTGGGGTTTACTGGCTAGCTAGTCTAGCTGAGTCTGTGAGCAGTAGGTTCAGTGAGACTCCCTGTCTTAAGAAAAAGTGAACTAAGATACTGGGCATTGACCAGCAGACTCTGCATGCATGTGTGTACACGTGTACACACGTGAACGAGCATCTGCATATATCCACACAGAGAGAGAGGGGGGGGGAGAGAGAGAGAGAATTTCCGGAAGTGATGTGATAGTGGAGCTAACTAAGCCCCCTGCTCTTTTGGACAATGTTATATCCCTTTGAAGCCAGCTTACTTGTATGTGATAAAACCCTTAGGATCTAGACTAAATGTCTCTAAGGCATTTTTTAAGTTAATGAATTGTTTAGTTAATTAATTAGAATTAATTAGAGGTAGCGCAGACTTGTCTTTTTTTTAAAAAAAAAAACTTATACATTACATCCCCACTGCAGTTTCCCTTCCTTCACTCTTCCCCTTCCCCATCACCTCCCCTTTCCCCCAGATCCACTCCTTCTCCATTTCCCTTAAAATGAGAGAGAGAGAGAGAGAGAGAGAGAGAGAGAGAGAACAGGCTTCTTTCAGGGATATCAACCAAACACAGCATAACAAATCACAATAAGACTAGTCGCAAACTCTCATGTCAGAGCTGTACAAGGCAACCCAAGTAAGGGGGAAAGGGTCGCAAGTGCAGGCAAAAGGGTCAGTGGGAGGAGTCCCACGTGAACACCAAGTTACATAAGCGTATCGAATGTGCAGAGGACCTATCTCAGACCCATACAGGGTCCATGATTGTTGCTTTAGTCTCTGCGAACCCCTATGAACCCTGCTTAGTTGATTCCACGGGAAGTGCTCTCAAGGTGTCCTCGACCCCTCTGGCTTTTATAACTGTTCCTCTCCCTCTTCTGAGAGGTTCTTCTGACTCTGCCCAGTGTTTGGCTCTGGGTCTCTGCATCTGCTTTCATCAGTTGTTAGATGCTGCTGCTCAGGCTGGCTTTTATATTGATGCTTTAGTTCCTGGAGTGATGGCAGTCAACACACAGCCATATATCACCATGCCCACCTCTACGGCAAGTTATCTTTTAATGAAAAACCACATTCCATAGAGCCATATCCCTTTGTGATGGATCAGATTTTCCATACTATACCCAGCAGTAACACAGACTGACACAGTCGTTCATAATTGGTACTTTTACTTTAGCAACACCAATTTGGAGCAGCTGGCACAGGCCATTAATTATTCAAGTTAAATGTGGGAGATTGCGTATGTGAATTTATATCTGTTACATTGCACAACTCTATGGAAATGTTAGCAAAAGAAAAAGCAATGAACAAAGCCAGCTAATAACAAACCAACAAGGTATGAACCCACAAGGACAAAGAGCATGAAGAATGCTAATTCTTCAGTCCTTATAGAGGAACAGAGAGGAGCTGGCAAGGTTTTAGTTAAGGTTCCATTCAGAAGCCCAAATGACTCAGGTGCTGAGGTAGTGGTAGTGGTAGAATTAGGCTGCTCTAAAAGACAGGCAGAAAATTGACTGAAGAGTGATTGTACCCTACCTAGGTGCTTCTTCCAACCACAGAAAATTATTGGATGAACTATGGACCTTTGGACTTCGAACATCAAACACAGTTGATAGCGGAAATCAGGTGCTAGACTGATAATGGGGATCAATGACATTGCAAAAGAAGCTCCCCTAGGCTGCATACCTGGGATGGTGTGGCCAGGCCTTCAATTGCCAAGGTAGCGTGTGGAATCCTTCCTAGGGACACCACCAACCCGTGGAAGGAAACCATTGATATCCTACAAACATTGATATCCTCTCAAAGGCTGGGGAAACCCCCTCAGCTGCCTTTGTTCATACTTACAAGCCAGAGAAGCCCTGCGGAGGTATACCTGGCTGTGCTTCTGCTCTTTCAGATGAGCACAGAGCCAACCCCTTTGTGGAGAAAGTAGATACAATCAAACACAAAGCCAAGTCAACAAACAAAGCCATGAAAATTCAAAGTGCTATAACAGGAGTTCTCAACCTGTGGGTCCCAAATCCCTTTGGAGGATGAATCACTCTTTCACAGGGGTCTTATCACACCATCAGAGGACACTGATATTTACATTATGATTCATAACATTAGCAAAATTATAGTTATGCAGAAGCAATGAAAATAATTTTATGGTTAGGAGTCACCACAACATGAGGAACTGTATTATAGGGTTGCAGCATTAGGAAGGTTAAGGCTGCTGTACTATAACATCACATGAAAGACAAGAGACTCCCCGACACTTTTTATTTCCACTCTTTGTTCAAAACATTTTTAAATAGGATTATTATATCATGATAATATACATTATGCCTATTAGCTCTTTATTTCTTTCTGTCACTTGTGAATGTTGGCTGTATGAGGGCAAAAACTTATTTATTTTTCTAGTCCTAGAACTCTTGACTGGTATAGTGAGTCTGCTAGTAAATATTGTTGATTGACTAGATAATATTGTACTCATATAAGGAACAAGGCACACTTCAGAAAGAGCAGGAAAGACACTTGAGTCTTAGTAATGTGATATAAAAATTAATAATATTAGTAGGGTTTCAGAATAAAACCAGGAATATATTCTTAAAACATGATAAAGTAACAGAAGAGGATAAAGAAAGCATAAGAGAATGAACAAACAGATCAGGCACAGAAGTTTAACATTGGAATAGTGAGAATTCTAGGAAGAATGCTGAGAAGATGGGAGGAATAATTATCCCTTTAATGAGATAAAGGAAATATTGTGCTTTTCCTTCCTCCCTGCTCCTAGTTTAGTTCCAGAGGCTACACGATGTTCTCTTTAGTCTGCCTGCCTTTCTGAAACCTGACTCAGAAAGGCCCACTTTTTCTTGCTCTACTCTTCTTTTCTGTCTGGCAAGAGCCTAAGTATGTTTGTGTTTGTTGTTGTTCTTTGGGATTCCTCAGTCCTTAACTCCATTCAATCCCCCTTGCCCTATCCTGTGATTACTTGATGACTTCCATACCTAAATTGAAAGGCAGGCTCTTCCCCTTTCTCCTCCAGACAGCTGCTGAGATTTAAACATTGCTTCTCCTATCGTTTGTCTTTTAAGCTCTAGTAAAATTGTCCTTGAGCTTAAAAATATTGTAAGTAGAAGAAGCTGGAGGGAAAGGTGGGTAATGAGAGGGAGATGAGAGTGGGAAATGAATGGCAGTAACATATAGTAAGACACATGTACAAAGATGCCATGATGAAACCCATCGCCTCGTAAACTAACCTAAAAAGTTAATTGAAGAAAAAGAATCGTGGGTAGAAAAACTAGAAAAGTGATGGGAAAAGGTTAACATAGATGGTGAAGAAAAACCTCACAGAGCAAAAGGATACATTTCCAGAATTTAGGACTTCACTGACTGGAGTCGCAAGTGACAACAGAATCATCTCAAGGCACATGGTGGCAATGTTCCAAGCGACAAGGATCATAGCTGATAGAGCATCCTGAGGGGAAACAAGGCCACAGACAAGATGACTGTGTGAATGAGACTGTGCTTCTTACCACTAGCTCTGATGAGCATGCAATAGAAAATGCTCTCTCTATTTAGTAAAACATTGAAGCATATGAGGTTTAAATAATGGTTGAGAGGAGTGAAGCCTTCTGTCCGGGCATGATTGCTCTACCCATGAACTCAATAGAAGCTGTGGTTGGTTGCCAAGGATCTGCACAAGATCAAGCCAGTCAAAACTCCCATATGGACTATGGAGGGGTATGTGAACTCCATCCCTAGCTGAGAGGCTCGTGGGGGGAAGGAGAGTCAGTCTTCTTTAAGGGCATGGCTCCTGGTAGATCTACCATGCTCCAGCAGATGGCCATATGCCATGGTATGTGGGCTTAGATTTTTCAAAACCTACTTTAGTAAGTTCTCAAAAGCTTCGACCTCCCCTTTCTAGCCTACTGTTTAAAGGTAGAGGGGGGAAGATGGTAAATAGGACAAGGGGATGTGGACGTGTTTAGAAGTCGTTCTTTGGAGGTGATTCCAATCTCCATTGTCAGGATACCAGCAGTCCAGTATAGTGTCAAGGTACCAACAGTCCAGCTCACCAAACATGAATCAGCAGCGGTGGCACAATCTAGCAGAAACAGCCAGGCCTCCACCGAATCAGCACAAGTCAGCCAAAACTCAAGGAGAACTTCTCTCCTGTGCCCTTTTCAATGAAGTGAAGATCAGCGAAGATGTGAGACCAACAAAGTATTGTATGGCTAGCAATGCAAGCAAGCACCCTGTCATGGTCTATTGTGTCCTACTTATACTCTCTCTAAACACCCCCAGTCCTCTCATGTGTCTGCTTCAGTAAAACATCACATGACACAAACAGAAAATTCCACTTCAATGGTATACGGGAAGTGTATATTAGATTCTGTAGGCTTTATATCTCTAAGTCTATCTATCTGTCTGTCTGTCTATCTATCTATCTATCTATCTATCTATCTATCTATCTATCTATCTATCTATCTAGTTTCTATCTGGACATTAAGTTGGAATAGGAGTGAGGGCAGATATGAGAGGAATTAGAAGGAGTGTGTGGTAAATATAAGTGAAATATACTGCAGTTCAAAAATCGATAAAAGTACCATATTAAAAAAAGAGTTTTGCTGGGCAGTGGTGGTACATGCTTTTAATCCTAGCACTTGGGAGGCAGAAGCAGGTAGAAGCAGGCAGAAGCAGGCAGAGGGCAGGCAGAGGGCAGGCAGAGGCAGGAGGCAGGCAGAGTTTGAGATCAGCCTGTTCTACAGAGCAAGTTCTAGGACAGCCAGGACTACACAGGGAAACACTGTCTCGAAAAACTAAACTAGAAAAAAAAAATTATCCCCTACAGATCATAAAAATGTATGTTTTAGGCATCCTGTCTCAGAGCACTGCAGAGAAATAAACTAAGAGGAAGATCTTAGATATAACAGAAAGGATTCAAAGAGGAAGAAGGAAAAGAAATTCTTGTCCTGAGGGCCCAGTCCTGAGAGAGGCAGAGTGGCAGGACCCTAGTGGGTATGTAGCTGGCAGCTAACACTGAATGAAAGGAGTATTTGTACAGAGATGGGGTTTTTAGTTCTGTTTGCAGATTGTGCACTAATTGCAGGTACATACAACGCTAAGCAAATGTGAGCCAGAGCAATTAAGAAAAAATGATTCAAAAAAGATAATTATAATATACCAAATGACTTAGCTGTAAATGACATTATTGTAGCTAGTAGTACAACGTTAAATATTAATGAATTTTGCTGTGACTTTATTGAGATTATGAAGAAGAATACAATGATTATGGTATGATCTGTAGATTAATTCAGCCAAATTTTTGCTTTTCCAAAGTCAAAAGTTAAAATCCTGGGAAGCTGCTTAGAAAACCTATAAACATATGACCTAGAAATATGACAAGAAGGAAGAGAAACAAACAGGGGATTTGAAAGTGGCTGTGGGTTAGTATCTGGCCTGAGGGAGGAGTGGGCTGGGGAGGGTTCTTGTTTTAAACCCCATGGTATTGCTCAGCTCTTCAAACTGCATAATGAAGTCTTTGACAGCAAAAATTAACTAAATATAAAACAGCGTGGTAGTGAGGTGGTGGTATCATTAGCCGCTTCCGTAATCAGTTGGCTTCACAGTATGATGCTCACAGGGACTGGTTTAGAGGCTGCAGGCATGGTCAGATGGGATGTGGTTTGTTCTTTGAAGCAGTCACAAGCTTGTCATGTTCTCTCACTCTGATAGAACAGAAGAAGGTCTGGGAACCAAGACTCTTCCACTGTCCACTTGAGTATAAACAAATATGCAAATACTGCACACATATTGGATTATTTCTTTCACTGGAAACTCACACACATACACATGCACACACATACACATACACATGCACACACATACATGTATGCTCTAGGAGGCCAGAGTAAAACCTTATGTCTCATTTCCAGGTGCACATTGTAGGTGCTTTTTATCCTATGTATGTAGTATGTGAGCCTGTGTGTGTGTGCACACGCGTGTGTGCACGCATATGTGTATTGTGTTCACATGCATGTGTGTGCATATCTGTGTGTATGGGCGTGTGTGAAAGTGCACATGCATGCCATGGTCTGCATTTCTCCTTCTATTATGTGGGTCCCAGGTATTGCACTTAGGTTGTTAGTCTTGGTAGAAGCATCTTCACCCAGTGAGTCAACTTTCTGGCCCTATTTACTTTGTTTTATGAGACAGCATCTCTCACGAGCTTGGAGCTGTTGGCTAGGGAACCCCAGGGATCCACTTCCATCTCTCTAGCTCTGGTATAAGAGCTTATACCACCATGCTCATCTTTTTATAGTATTATTTTTACTATGCTATTTTTAATTATTTGATAATTTCATATGTGTTTTGATCATACTCCCTGCTAACTCCATAACTCCAGATCTACCTCTACATCTCCATCCTACCAACTTCATGTTCTCTCCCTCTCTCTCTCTTTCTCTCTCTCTCTTTCTCTCTCCCTCTCTCTTTCTCTCTCCCTCTCTCTTTTTCTCCCTCTCTCTCCCTCTCTCTCTCCTTTTCTCTCTCTCCCTCTCTCTCCCTCTCCCTCTCTCTCCCTTTCTCTCCCTCTCTCTCCCTCTCTTTCTCTCTCTCCCTTTCTCTCTTTCTCTCTCTCCCTTTCTCTCCCTCTCTCCCTCTCTCTCTCCCTCTCCCTCTCTCTCTCCTTTTCTCTCTCTCCCTCTCTCTCCCTCTCCCTCTCTCTCCCTCTCTCTCCCTCTCTCTCCCTCTCTTTCTCTCTCTCCCTTTCTCTCTTTCTCTCTCTCCCTTTCTCTCCC
>NW_022196897.1:71013803-71022160 GCF_008632895.1 Mastomys coucha | reverse complement strand
TCAGCCATTTGGTGTTCATCAATTGAGAATTCTTTGTTTAGCTCTGTACCCCATTTTTTAATAGACAACCAGTGTTCTTAACTGTTGAGCCATCACTCCAGCTTCTGCACATGCCCCTTTGAAGCCCACTTAAAACTCAATAGTCAGTGACCCTTTAAAAATCTCTCTTACTGCCAGGCAGTGGTGGCACACGCCTTTAATCCCAGCACTTGGGAGGCAGAGGCAGGTGAATTTCTGAGTTCAAGGCCAGCCTGGTCTGCAGAGTGAGTTCCAGGACAGCCAGGGCTACACAGAGAAACCCTGTCTCAACCCTCCCCACCCCAAAAAAAACCTCTCTTACCAATGCTCCTCCATGTAGCTATAGGTTATTGAATGAAAATCCTGGGCTGGAGAGATGGCTCAGTGGTTAAGAGCACTGATTACTCTTCTGAAGGTCCTGAGTTCAAATCCCAGCAACCACATGGTGACTCAAAACCATCTGTAATGAGATCTGATGCCCACTTCTGGTGTATCTGAAGACAGCTACAGTGTACTTCCATATAATAATAAATAAATAAATCTTTTAAAAAAGACTTGTTAAAAAACCAAATTAAAAAAAAAAAAGAAAATCCCAATGTAGGACATGTTTTTACCAGTTGTTGGCATGGAAGTTCCAGAGGTTCCCAAAGCACTGCTGTTGGCTGCCCCCAGGGACTTGATTATAGGACTCTCTTGCTGAAGATATCAATCACACACTTTGCACACAGAACACAGAAAGATCAAGCTGTGTCAGAATTGGAGCCCCCCTCCCTGCTGGAGAGTTTTCATGGCGCTCCAAGTGACTATGCTGGTTATGAGGGTGACTAACTGCTTTTCGATTCAACTTGAGGAGGCCTGCTCTATCAGAGGGAATTCATGCCTGGTACTATAAACCCCGTTAAGCTTGGTTAAGGCTGTGGAAGTCATGTGCCTTACAGGAGAACTTATGACCAGTTTTGGCTAAATGGACATGACAAACAGCCATTGACATTCCTCCTAGCCATGGTCAGAGGAATCTCTTAGAGTTTCAGGTGGAGGCTAATGCAGAGGCTCATAACGGGTCAAAGTACCAAAAAGAAGTGGATGCTGCAGTGATTGAGTCTAAATAGGACACGTGTACCATCCCCTCCCAGCTCCAGGAACACAGACAAAAGGATGGAAACAATGCAAGAGACAGAGGAGAAGGTGGTGTGAGGCCAAAAGACGTCTTCGGAATGTAAAATGGCGATTGTGTTCACCCACTCACTCAGCTGTGCTTCCCCCCCCACACAGTGTCTACCCGTGACTGGGCCGTCAACCCTTCATAGTGGCTGGACCACGCGATGCTCGATGTCCTTCCTGCCTATTCCTGAGGAAGTCAGACCATGCTAGGTGGAAACGGGTGTCACTTTTCTTAGTGGTGTACCCACTGAAATGTAGCCCATGCTCCAGTAGATGTCATCCTACATGCTTGTGTGAGCAGATGTAATGACATTCAGTGGGCCACACTTGCATGAAAAGATGTAAAGGTTAAAGGGGAGCTTCTGGTGAGGAAGGGCTTCAGCAGAAGAGAGAGGGGTACGAGAGAGGGTAATGGAAATGAAGATGAATAAAATATACTGTGTACATGTATGAAACTTTCAAAGAATAAAAACAAAAAAATCATCATTTTCTTTCTGCTCAAACCCCTTGACTTCTCATGTGGTTTCACTTCTTCCTTATTTTTTTGTATATATTTATGTATATGTACATGACTGTATGAGCATTCGTATGGAAGCCAAGAGATCAACCTTGGGTGGTGGTCTTCAGGTGTCATGCTCTTTAAAAAAAATTTTTTTTTTTAAAGGACCAGATCTCTCTCTGGCCTGGAGTTTATCCAGTAGTCTAGTTAGACTGACTATGAGAGCCAGGGAGCTTCCCGTCTTTATCTCCTCAGTACTGGGATTAGAAGCATGGGTCACCATGCTTGGCTTTGTTGTGTGGTTTCTGAGCATTGCACTCAGTTCTGCGTGCTGGCATAGCTAGCATTTTGCTGACTGATTCATCTCTCTCTCTCTCTCTCTCTCTCTCTCTCTCTCTCTCTCTCTCTCTCTCTTTGGTTTTTCGAGACAGGGTTTCTCTGTGTAGCCCTAGCTGTCCTGGAACTCACTCTGTAGACCAGGCTGGCCTCGATCTCAGAAATCTGCCTGTCTCTGCCTCCCAAGTAGTAGGATTAAAGGTGTGTGTCACCACCGCCCAGCTCATCTCTTTATTTTTTTATTTTTTTAAAAGATTGATTTATTTATTTTATGTATATGAGTACACTGTAGCTGTACAAAGAGTTGTGAGCCTTCATCTGATTGTTGGGAATTGACTTTTAGGACCTCTGCTAGCTCCAGTCAACCCCACTTGCTCCATCCCAAAGATTTATTATCTTATAAATAAGTATGCTATAGCTGTCTTCAGACGCACCAAAAGAGGGCATCAGATCTCATTACGGGTGGTTGTGAGCCACCATGTGGTTGCTGGGATTTGAACTCAGGACCTTCAGCAGAGCAGTCCATGCTCTTACCTGCTGAGCCACCTCTCCAGCCCTTACCTCTTTATTTTTTAAACAGGCTTCTTTCTTTATAAAAATTTGAGTTATGCACTTAAATTCATAAGATGTCATACATGATACCCCATTTTGATGGAGCAAACCTTTAGCGAGTATAAAAGGATATTGTAAAACTTAATATCCTTTTTGGGCTATGAATCCTATCACATTAGAGTATTATCATCAAACATGCTTTCTGTTTTATTTCTTTTCTGTGGCCATATTGAGATAGTTTCAGCTATGCTGTACTAACACAGACTGTCAATCTCCCTTCACACAGCAGTGTTCTGTGTCTCATTCATGTGTATCCGTGGAGGGGTTTGGGCTAATAAATGCTCTGTGGCAGACAAGGGTGAAGCTGAAGGATCACCTTAGCTGTAGTGATTCTTAGCCTTCCTAATGCTGCCACCCTTTAGTACAGTTTGTCATGTTGTAGTGCGCCCCCCAGCATAAAATTACTTAGTTGCGACTCCATAACTGTATGAGTGATCATGTAAATATCTGATATGCAGACTATCTGATATGTGACCCCCAAAGGGGGCTCAACCCACAGAGGGTTTTTCAATGCTTCAGGCTGGAAGAGACATCAATCTCTCACACTTTACTATGAGAGTCCTCCCTGTACAGAGGAAGCAGGAAAATGAACAGGATCTAGAGGGTAGAATGCACAGTCTCTGACTCATCCATCCTCCAGGTTACACTGTATGAGGCTCAAAGAGAATAAACACACCATCATGAAATTCTATCCTTATTTTGGTCCTAACAGAGGATGTGTTATTTAAACCAATCTTATTTATGTAGCTCCCCAATCATCTCTCCAGTTTTCCTGCTTTGGAGTTAGGGTTTGTTCAGTTTTCACTTCTGCCCCGAGACATCCTTGCTGCAGAATCCAGCAGCTCTGAATTCTGAACTCTGAAAAAAAGCAAAGCAAGACTTTACAACAGCTGTGATAGCTGGGTATGACTATCTTCATTTTAGAGTTTGAAGGCCAGAGAGTAGAGAGGTGACATGCTTTGTCTAGGTCACAAAGCAAACTGGGGAGACTAGGATGGTCCCTTGGGGATGTTGGATTCTGGCTTGGTGTTCTAGAGGGCGAAGACTTTCTCATGATTTCTAGAGTCATTTTTGCCCTGAAGCTCTCTGCTGCCCTCTCTCTACTTCTTTCTGTAGATGTGATCTTGTGAAAAGTTATCTCAAATGCAGGGCTTTCTCCTCTGGAAGTTTTAAGGTTCAAATAGACTCTATACTTCTTGGTATTTTATAGACTTACCCCCACCCCATTCTAGAGCACCGAGAAAATAGTAGGGACTAGAAAATATTCTAATGGATTAATATTTAAGAGTGGCCGCCCTAGTGGGAGTGTTCACAGCAGTTAAGCAACAGTGGGAGCAATGCCTCTCAATGTATTTCTGTAGCCCCATGGCTGACTCAGAACAACTCCTTAACAATGAGCTGTCAAGCCTCCTTTACATTTTATTTACATTCCATTGCGCTTTCTATCAGGCAGACAGAATAGAATGATATGGTCTCCTGATTCATACTCATTCTCATTTGGGGAAGAAGAGTTATTCCAGCCAAACACCATGCTAGATGCTAAAATGGAATTAATTATTCTGTTTGTAATCATTTTTTCTTTAAAATTTTTTTATAACATTTTATTTTATTTTTAAACTGTGTGCATGTGAGTGTGTGTGTGTGTGCACGTGTACATGTCACAGACACTGAGATTGGAGGTAAGAGGACAACTTGCAGGAGTTGGTTCTCTTCTTCCACCTTGTGGGTCTTGGGTATTGAACGTAAGGCTTGGTAACAAACAAGGTACAGAGCCACGTCTTTGACCTATATAAAACCAAGTTATAGAGTGCTTGCCTTCTCTCAGACATTCTGGGTGCTATGTTGTTCTTCCTGGTTCTACCTATCTTTCTCCTGTTTCAGACATTACGGAACAATTAAAGTCTTGTTTTCTGGAAGTCTTTAAAGTTATAATAGCAAAATTAAGTGCTCTGGCTTGAGATAGGTTCCTGTGAAACTACACTTCCCAGCTTCCCTTGTGGACGGCAGAAGTCATTTCCTGTCGGGGGTGATCCTGCAAGCGTCACTGCCGGCAGGAAACTGATCTGACTGAAACCCAGGTAGCGTCATTTTGGCCTGCTCCCCCTCAAAAAGTTCCAGTGTCTGACTTTGTGATTTATTTTTCTTACACATTTAAGCACAGTAAAACTTTGGGGAAAAAAGTCTCCACGTGACAATTATCACAGAAAGCTTCAGGGATGGCTACTTGGAACTCCCTTGCAAAGTAGCAAAACACCTGTGACCAACACAGTAAGAATGAGTTCTATTGACTGATAAGCAGTGCTCAGGTAATGGCCCAGGGATGAAGGATTTGTAATAATCATGAGGATAGATTCTATTGATGCAGGATGCAAAGTACATGAGACCTTTTTCATAAGAAGTGTTCTCTTCACTGAGGGAATCATCATTAGGGCCTTAACGATACTCAGGATTTGGCCGGGGTGGGGGTGGGGTGTGGGTGGGGTGGGAGGAGGGTGGAGTGTGGGATGGGGAGGTGGGGGTGAGGAACCCTGCTATGGGTTTCAAATTCTCCATTCCAAAGTACCCAGCCTCAGCCACACTACAGGCTAACCTAAAAGGCTCATTTGTTCAACTCTTGGTCCAAATTTGGCCTCAGTATACACTGGACAAATGGCTACTGCTGGCCCAAAGTCTTTCGATTTCTAATGCCTGATTAGGATAATTCCACAAGACAGAACAAGACAGGTGGTTTGAGGCACCTCCCCCATAAAACATACAGCTCACTTTAATCTCACTCAAGGCTCGGGCTTACAAGCACGCTCAGGATTGGAGTGCCTTCCAGCGTGGCTGGCGACTTAGGTTCACCTTGGAGTAGATAAATAACAACCGTGTGTCTTGTAGCCATTTTGGCTGATGAAACGAAGGAAATGAAAGGACATGCATGTTTGTTTCTAAGTCTGGCGGTGCACAAAGTATATTATAGATATGTGGTAGAGCATAGACAGAGGCAGACACACTCCTGGGAGAGTCCAGAGTGGTCATGACCTTGAACCATGTGGGGAGAAGCAGTGGGAAAGAGAGAGAGCGGGGAACCAAGTGTAGCAGTCAGGAGGCCAAAGGTACAGGAGGAGCAAACGAGGTAACCAAAATGTCTGAATTATATAGGGAAGACGCTCAGGGGGAAGGGCAGTCCAGCTCCTGGGCTGGAGAGTTCAGGTAGAAGACAGGATATTCCAGCCATACCCTGTAACTGGTAGGGACTCAGAGATGCTCAGAGAACCAGGAGACCAGGTCTGCTTTGATATGTTAAATAGATGCCTTTGCTGCTGGTCCTGGGCTTGAAAGTTAACAATGACCTAGCTACTATGTGGCTTGCCGCCATCTTGGCTGGAGACCTTGTCAGGTTAAAGTGCCATCTTGGTTGAGGTGATTAAGGAGGTATCTCCCTGCTTATCACTGTATTCTGTTTTTAGACTGAAGAAGCAGAATCAGGCTTCCAAGATGGTTTATAAAACTGGATCATATAAGAGCTGTGATGGCTGTCTGTGTCAAGCTTTAGCCATTTTATGAGTCATAGAAAAAAAAAAACTAGCATTTTGTAAAAAAAAAGTGCATTATAAAAGATCAGGAAAATGAAGTTCCCAGTCTCTATGGACTGTATTTATGGTTTAAAGTTTACTTCGATGCTAAAAGATCTTTAATTCAAGCATTATAATTTTAAGGGTCAAATTATAAAATCCTGGTCTTATAAAAGTTACTCACTTATTGTAAACTGTTAAAGATAACTAAGTATACAAGTTAATGGTTAATGCTTAGTGCAGATGCAATTTATATGGAAGCAAGCTTGGAGGCACACATTAAAGGAATATATTTCAGGAAATTACTGATGACTAAAATTATACTTGAACAACAACAACAAAACTATAATAGTTCTATTTTGTAAAGCTGTGGTTCTCAACTTAACCCACCTCTTGATTAATTTCTGCTAAAGGTTTTTTTTTTTGATAATCTTAATAGTTTTAGTAATCATACATGCCACTTTTGAAATCTCTTTGTAGTTCAGTAACCATTCCTGGGTCAGGTAATTAAAAAAGCATAAAAAAAGCCCTCAGCCTGGTGGTGGCAGCACATGCTTTAAGATTCACTTAGACTAATCATTTATTTAAAGGCAGATTTCTGAGTTTGAGGCCAGCCTGGTCTACGGAGCAAGTTCCAGGACAGCCAGGGCTATACAGAGAAAGCCTGTCTCTAAAAACCAATAAATAAATAAATAAAGCAAGCTGGATGGTGGTGGCCCATGCCTTTAATCCCAGTACTTGGGAGGAAGAGACAAGCAGATCTCTGAGTTAGAGGCCAGCTTGGTCTACAGAATTAATTCCATGGCAGACAAGGTTACACAGAGAAACTCTGACTTGAGAACAAAACAAAACAAAACAAACAAACAAACAAATAAAAAAAAACCCAACCAAGTAATGAAGCAAGCAAGCAAGCAAGCAAGCAAAACATTCTCGGCATGGCAAGAGAGCATCAAAGTGTCTCCTAATACAGGTGTGCCTTTTTTCTATCCCCACTCCACCTCCGACAAAAGGCATTTGGATTCTGTATTGACAAGTTGAGAATTAACTTGTAATGTAGTCATTAAACACAACAGCCTCAGTTTTACATCAGTGGTATTGAGATTTTGTTGCTCTCCCAAGTTATTGACTTATTCTTCCTTGGGGCATCTCTTCTGGATGGGTTTGTTGTCTATCTTTAGATGCTGTATTTGTCCAGTGGTTTCCGGGATACTGTTCTGGTTAGATGCTTCAGAGTGGGAGCTATCTGGGACTTCGTTTATTTTCTGGAAAGATACAAGTATAATCTTGAGAAGAATATCTGGCACTTTCTATTGATTAGTTTCTAGATTCTCCATTTAACATATTTAGGCTGTTACTTCTTTAGGGCAAAATGCTTTTGGGAATCAGAAATAGCATTATTCTCTAAAGGGAAAAAATTATTAAAGTTAACATAGCTAAATGTAAGGGGTTTAGGTGGATCTATATACCCCTTTTTATTTAAAAAAAATCACCATTTAAGTATTTGATAGTGTCATTCCATGACAGCTTGGCCCTATAGATTGTAAGGGAATCCAGTAACATGATTAATAGTCCATAAACTGTAAAATTCCTTAAAGCATTTTCTAGCACAGGCAGGACCATTATCAGATTTTAGTTATAATGGGAGTCCTAGAAAGAAGAAGGTGTATAATAAATGATTAATGGCATCTGAGGTTGTTTCACCCCGTGACTAGAAGCAAAAATCATATTAGAAAAGGCATTCCAACTGTTACGTCAATTTATTTTGGATGTCAGAATTCTGAGATATGAGAGACATGTTTGTGAAGTAAAATTCCACCAGCAGATGGCAGTGGTGTGGAAGAAGTTATTAGTTTTTTTGGGGGCACCCTGAAAAGAAAGTATGAGGAACAAAGAGGAGGTCATCTCACCAGCGGCTTGACCCTGGCAGATGTTGACAAGCCTGGCAGATTAGAATGAGCACGAATATGAGTTGCAAATAAAAGTTGGGTTTATTGTTCAATACACATCTCGAGCAAGTGAAATGACGTTTGTAGTGGGGTGGGTTTAAGCCTTGCAGTTTCTAAAAGAGAAACATAACATGCAGAGCCAGTTAACATATTTAGTGGCTGAGAAGCATCTAATAAAAGCTGGTTGATTAAGAAGAAGGAAGACCAAAAGGTAGACATTTCATTTCT
>NW_022196897.1:71009478-71013256 GCF_008632895.1 Mastomys coucha | reverse complement strand
AAAGAAAATATCTAAAATAATAATAATAATAATAATAATAATAATAATAATAATAATAATAATAAAAAAGCTGGTTGATTACAGTGAGTTCAGACTGTTAAGGGTACAGCCAGTGGTGGGTAACAATCTTTTTTATGGATGACGTAGAGTTTGTATATAAAACATATGCTCCTTATCCTTTTGAAAAGCCATCTATAAAAGCATTAATAAGAAATCTCTATAAGATTATTAGACATAGCCGGGTGTGGTGGCACACGCTTTTAATCCTACCACTTGGGAGGCAGAGGCAGGCAGATTTCTGAGTTTGAGGCCAGCCTGGTCTATAGAGTGAGTTCCAGGACAGCCAGGGCTATACAGAGAAACCCTGTCTCGAAAAACAAAAAACAAAAAAAAACAAAAAAACAACAACAAAAAAGATTATTAGACATAGAATTTTTAGGTCATATTCATGGGTTTAAAGGAAAGACTTAAAATATCTTAAAAGGTGATCTTTGGGATAATGGTAAGTCCTGTATAATAATACTACCTGCCAATTATTATCAGCATGAAACAAATAATCAACCTGCATTTTATTTCATGGCACAATAATTTCTACAGGCTCTTTACCAGTAAGTTGTTTAAGACACTTCCTTCCCATCATTATCAACTCTATAATTTCTTGTAAATAAGGAGTTAGATATAAATATGATAGCTGTGGAGATTTAAGCCACATATAAATTTCTATAAAATTGATGTATAATCAATCCTAGTAGGTAATGAGAAGGAGGGATAAGTAATTGATAAGGGAAGGAAGAGATTAGTTCCATGAGCTACCATCTTAGCAGCTGCATTTTTTAATAAATTAACAATTTGTTCCACATCAGGTGTTATGTTAACTGACCTCGTTCACAGTTGCTTCCAGGTACTTGTTCAGTATGCAGGAGTCTTACGTAACAAGCAGCTAATTACAGATGCCTTTGCCTTCTATAGAGTGCTGGTGCATGGTCCAGTCATCATATAACTGCATTTAACCTTGGGCTAACTTTATACTTACCATTATTTAACCCATGTTAATCTTGATGTAAAAGTTTTCCTCATATTGTTTGTTAATGTTCCCCACAAAGTTGTACAGTTTTTACCTCCTGACTTATTTGCTGGATCTTTGCCAGCTGTTAAGTTTTATCATGGCCCCTCGGATGGACCTTCTTTGGAGACACCCTACCTGCTGGTCTCTTCTTTGCTCCTCTGTCAGCCTTGAAGCAGTTACTAAGTGATTGATGCCCCTAAACCCTTCAAAGCAGTTTGGATGACCTCAAGTAGGGGACTAATGGGCCATGGGTCATCCAAGTCGTCCCTCTTTTTGCCACTCTGGACATTGGTTTTTGGAGTCAGAACTAAACCGTCTGGATTAAAGCCTCCTTGTGTCAACCTCTGTGTCTCACCAGCTCAGATTAGCTGAAGTCTCTCAGGACTGATGTTGTGCTCCAAAGCTCAAGAGGACTAGATGTGACCACCCCGGTGGGATTTGTGCTCTCCTTGGGGATATTCGCTGCTTTCAGGCCAACAAATCCTAAATGGTTTGAGATGAGGCTTGGAGACAGGGGCCAGAAACAATTCAAGTACAGGCCTCCTGTGTGTGGGCTCTGGCTCACTCCCCTCTGGCCCTTCACTGGATCTCTGCTTTCCTCTTTATTATCCTCACACTTATGTTTTTACCTTGTCTTTTAAATGTTATGTTTACTGAACTTGGCCCTATAGCCAAACAAAATGTCCCATATAAGTTTTCCCAATAGCTCTTACCCTACAACAGCTCTGTCCATTTCTGATACATCATCCAAAAAGACCTTTTGTGTGCTGTGGAGAAACTAAGTGAAAGAGGCCTTCATTTCTTTTGTCCTAGGCCAGACACAGTTCCCTACATTTGTCCGCTATTTTCTTCTGTTCCCTTCCTTTGGTTCTCTGCTGCTTTGTACAGCTCATTTTTTGGCAACAATTCTTGCAATGGGACTAGTCACTGTCACCTTAAATCCACTCTATGGCCACCTTCTCTCACTGGTCCACTCTGTCTCTTTCACCTCAGCTTCTCCCTACTCCGCAGTCTTCCTGGAAAACCTCTCAGATTTACTCTGCAACCAAAATAGTCTGTTTACAGTCCTCTAATCATAATTTTTCAGGTCTCTTCAGGAATACAGGATGACATTCAAATGTTCCATGGGGGTGATCAAGTTAAAACTCTTTGCATAGTGACCAGAGAGTCCCCTCTTCAATGGACCTTGAACCAACCACTCCGACAAACACCCTCCTTTGCAAAAAGACAGCTATACCCCTCTGCCCTGCATTTTTTATATCCTCTCAGAGTTTGTAATAATAGTTTTCTACTGAAAGACTACACTTCCCAGCTTCCCTTGTGGACAATGGAAGTCATTTCCGCCCCTATAAGGGGCCTCATCCTATCTTCTTCTGAAGGCATTTTGGCCATCTGCACACGTGAGTGATAAAGCCCTTTCTTGCTGTGAATAAACATGGTCCCACCTAAGGTCAGACCAAGCCTATCTTTCTTTCCTTCTCCCATCTCTCTACAGCTCTGCCTTAATCTAACATAATCTTACAGATTGCATGTGCTTTGAGCATGTGTTTTGAGCATGTTTCCAAAGGTTCATGTGTTTCACTCTTGTGTGCGAGGGGATGCAGCAACGAAACTGCTGACATGATTGTTCCATGATATGGTTAAATTTTTATTGTAGATATGAAAGAGAGAGAGAGAGAGAGAGAGAGAGAGAGAGAGAGAGAGAGAGAGAGAGAGGGAGAGAGAGAGAGATAGAGAGAAGGGGGGGAGGGGGAGAAAGAGAGCAGCCAGAGGCATCTGGATGAGTTCATAGCAGAGAGAAAGAAGTAGACTGGACATGGCTAGCAGACTTGACATGGCCAGGGTTAGGGAAGCTGGAGAGCAGGGCAGGAGAGAGCAGGAGTGGAAATAGTGGGAGATGGAGACTAGAGTTTAGTGAGGAGGGCATGTTGGGGTGTGGCGAGAGAGACTGGTCCTGGGGGCTTTGAAATTCATAACAAGTACTTGTGAGTAGGGACGGAGGGAGTTTGGAGGCCAGCATGGGCTGTGATATGCAGCCATAGGTATATGTCAATGGAGCCATGTGTCACTTCTGCCAGAGGTAAGGGAAAGAACAACTTTTGGATGATGGGAACTGCTTTCAAAAGTTCCCGAGGCATGGTGGCTTTTATTTAGCCTCCAGAAATCTTCGTATAGTCTAGCTTGAGCTCATTTCCCGTATATTTGGACAGCTGAGAGAACTAATATTCCAGGCTTTTGTTGATGATAAAGGGTGATGTAGTGTCTCTTGTCTGTAGCTGCTTCTTAGATGGGAAGGGTTGAAGCCGGAATTCCAAGTTAAAGGCTGGGCTGGGGGTGGGGGTGGGGGGCAGCGTCTGGTTTGCTGAGTGAACCTGAAGAGAGAGACAAGGAACAATTACGTTTGGCTTACCAACAGCAAGGGATCTCCTGGTACTTTTGAGCAGTGACAGATGGAACCCCTGAAGTTTACATGAGTTGTTTTAAGCACAGAAAAAGAGTCTAAAGGTTTAGAGAATGACCACCGTCTGCATTCTACAAGGAAGTTCTCATTGTAGAGAAGCAGTTAGCAAATGTCTGTAAACAGTCAGAATAGACCTTTGAGCCACAGCAAAACAAAGCTTGAAACGTTATTGGCATAATAGAAGCAATGTAATATGACAGAGATTTCTTGGCAGGGAAGAAAACAACGGGGCAGATTTTTTTTTTTTTTTT
>NW_022196897.1:70967027-71009468 GCF_008632895.1 Mastomys coucha | reverse complement strand
TTTTTTTTTTTTTTCTGCATAGTGAGAAGCCCCTTTAGGGCTGTATTTAGAAAACAACCAAAGGAAATTAAAATTTTGGGCCTACAACTATGATGTTTTTAAAAAGTCTGGTAGCCAGTGTTTTACCAGGGCAAGATTAACACATCAGAACTCCATTGAGTGAACCTTGAAGTCTTCATATGGAATATCATCTTTAAAGACTCATTTTTCACATACCTTAAATCATTTTCACATATTTTGAATCCCTTCCTCTGACCTTTGCAACCTGCATAAACTTTAAACCTTTTTTTGTTTTTTTGTTTTTTTTTAAATCTGGAAATATCTAATACTATGAGGCATAGGTGTTTGGTTACTAAACAAAGTCATTGAAAAGCAAGCTCTTTTGAATAAAGGAATAGTAAAAAGCAAGTTTTGAGGAATGGCACCACAGCTTGAGTTTGCTTTTACATTGAAATCTGTTTTTTTTTTTTTTGTGAGTTTGTCTTTCTCAGCAGGAAGCCTGTCAGCGAGGTAAACGTGTCTGTGAGCTTGCCTTTCTCAGCTGGAGACTTAAGCTCTGGAAAAGGCAAGGCCTTAGGAAATGGTCTGACTAAGCAGCTGTCTCCCTGAGGTGAGAGGCTAAGGTTACTGCGCTGCTCCTGATCTGATAAGGCATGCAGTCAACATCACCACAGAGGTCTGAGGGAAAATTTGAGCAGGAAGTATAGGCCAAATGGCCTTTGTGTCAATTAAGAATGACAGATTTACCTGCCACCTGGACAGCCAGGATGGTGATCTCCATGGCTTTGTTGTGAGCAGAGGTTAACAGAGTTTTGCAGCCACACAGGATAGTGTAGTGGGCAGCAATCAGCCCTCAGCCACCAGACCCAGAAGGTCTAAGAGATTTTCCTGTGGAATTTGGGAAAAACTATCTTGGAGAGGCCGAGTAGGACAGTCAACCCCACAGTGTCCACAGTTTGGGCAGAACCCAGGCCTCGGGTGAGCCGTGAGGCAGTTCTTTGCTCCAGGTGGAGTCTGTGGCCGCCCATCTTCTTTCCTGTTACCAGAAGCTGGTATTGTTGTCCGTTAGGGTAAAAGTTGGACAGACTTCCCGGCAGGCTCCAGATAGGGAGAGGGGCAGTGGCTAGATAATGAGTAGCTTCCTCACCTACTGACTTTGAGACAAAAGCCTCAAGGGAAGAATCCCTACTGAGGGACTGACTCCACAAGGTCAAGACCTGATGAGTACATGTCACAGTAGTTTCATAGTTTCGTAGTTTCGGACCAATCAACGTCAAACTGACCAACCCTGAAGTGGGGGAGGAAGACTCTTCAGATGCTTTAAAACCCCAGGACTCGGGAGAAGAGACTGGGGTTTTCGGCTTCCCGAGCACCCTCTCTGCTTTACCGAGGATCTTTTTTCTCGGTGTGTCTGATGCACGAGTGTGTTCCTCACCCTAAGTGGACGCTTTCCTTTAACTGCTGATTCTGTCAGTGCTCCAAAATTTCTCTCCTGTTTCTCTCCATTGCCCTTCTGAATTTTCCTGTCTTTTATTTCTTTAACTGCTAGAGAAACTGAACCCAACTAAGACCGCCCCCCTAAACTCTATTATTTTTAGACGGTGTCATTTTCGGGACCTGTCTCCGGATTTCTTCTGAAGACGGTATAATTTTGGGACCTTATCTCCAGATCTTTTTTAAGGACTACTGACTCATCAAGGTAAGAAATCCATGGAAGAGGGTGGTGGTGGGGTGGAGGAGTGCTGGCCAGTCCAGTTGGCCCAACCACAAGGTATCCAGGTGCACTGCTCAGTGTCTGTCACAGTCACAGTAGCTTCTAGGCAGAGATGCTCATTCGGGAGATGGCACAGAAGCAGGAAGCAGACTTCTGTGTTGGCATGCGTGTCGTCCTGTGGGGACATTCTCACAAATGTCCTTTTACAGTGCCTGCCCACCATCACTAGTTGTTATCCCTTGCTCTCATCACAACCTCAAACAAAGAATAAAGGACAGAGGCAGTGGCACTCCTGTAGTTACTACCCCTCTGAGGCAGAGGGAGGAGGATCTGCAAGTTTCAGTCAGCCTGGTCTATAGTGAGACTAGCCACCGATATGAAATGAGGTTGTGATCCAGATATGCTCTCCCACCCCGGAATTAGTTTCTAAGTCTTCTAAGTCTTGCTGTACCTAGAAAATATGCCAGAATATTTCAGATACTTATGAATTCCTTCATCTCTAGCAGTACACATCGAATAACCACACCGTCATTAAAAGTCTTTTAACATCTCAGTTTGTCTATGCTATTTTGTTGCAACATAACTTTTTTTCCCCATGAGGTGATTTCCATTTTTACTTTGTGTTTTGCTTTTGTTTTTTGAGACAGGGTTTCTCTGTGTAGCCCTGGCTATCCTGGAACTCAATCTGTAGACCAGGCTGGCTTTGAACTCAGAGATCCACCTGCCTCTGCTTCCTCAAGTGCTGGGAATAAAAGTCTGCGGCCACCACCACCCAGTCCATTTTTACTCTTTATATTATGAATAAGAGGTTAGAGCCACATGGTCTAAAGATTTTAGCCTCTTTATTCCAAGAAGAACCTTATTTGTTTTATAAAACCATGTGTTAACTACTTTGTACCCAAAAGAAAAAAAATCATTAAAATGGCCACAGTTTCAAATATGGACATATTATGACATCAGGGAATTTTATATTGAGCCGTTTTGTAGAAAATTACACCCTCTGTAACTAGAGCCAAATCCAAAACAAGATTCACTATTGGATTGGTCAATCTCTCAATAAGTAGATGAACCAGAGCCAGGATCATGTGTTTGTGTGCTTTAATTTCTGTTTTGTTTTAAAATTGCTCCATGTTCTAATATTCATTCTTCAGGTCCAAAATGGTTTGTTTCATTGCTCTCCATACTTAATTATTTTTGATCGGGGGAGTCTTTAAAAATATGATCAACTGGGTGTGGCCAGATCTCTGAGTTCAAGGCCAACCTGGTTTACAGATCGAGTCCCAGGACAGCCAGGCTACACAGAGAAACTTTGCCTTGGAAAACTAAGAAAGTAGAAGAGGTCAGTTTAGGGAGTTTAGTCTCTCAGTGGCTTCCACCTCTGCCTAAGTTCAGTGGGTAAAAATGTAGACTGCAGTGTTGGTGTAATGAGTGCCTTTACCCCTGTGACTTCTCACTGGCTTGCAAGGTAGTTAAAAGAAAAGAAGACTTGGCTAGGCTTTGTGAGCTCTATAGTACCAATTGTCTCATCACCTTAAACGGTGTCTAACTAAAAATGTTTTTACAAATGGTTAATAGCTCATTTATGAAAACACAAACAACAATTGCCCAGTTATATTTTGTGCCCAAAAGAAAAATAACCATGCTAGTTTAGAAACTTAAATTAATGGGCTCAGTTATTAGCCTCTGGTACTCAAAACACAGATGGAGGATATTTCAAGACTGGCTACCTCAGCTTGAATTCAGGCTCTTTCTGGAACATTCTCATCATTTACAGCAAATCAATGTACTTTGAGCCATCTTTCTTAATATCATATGGCAGCTGTTTGAGTCACAGGTATGACATTATAGGATAAGTTAAAGGTGACTCTAAGTGGATCTTTCTATATAGTGCACTTAGATGAAGCAGCATTTTAAAAAAGCTCCCTGTCTTCAACCCAGCAAGATAAAATACATACACACAGATACCCCCTAGACCAGTGGTTCTCAGTCTGTGGGTCGTGAACCTGGGGTCGCGTATTACATATTTACATTATGATTTGTAACATTAGCAAAATTAGTTATGAAGTAGCAATGAAATAACTAATTATTATTATCTCCTATGGTTGGAGATCATCATAACGTGAGGAGCTGTATTAATGGGTCGTAGCATTAGGAAAGCTGAGAACCACTTCCCTAGACAGAGATTATTGTATCCTGACATCTAAATCAACCACCAATGATAAGTGTAGATTAAAGATTTGTTCTTTGGATACGCATAGGCTAGCCTCGGTGAGCTGATCTATTATCATATTGATTGTGGAGAGTGTCAGTTAATCACTGCTTCAATAACCAACAAAGAAGATAACAAAAATAACATTTAAAAATTTAAAGAAAAAAATAACAAAAATATGTCCACATTCTTACAAAACTTTTGTATCTTCTCTTGTCAAACCATGTATCTCCCTTGAACATCATTTCCTTCCTCCCCACCAATAATCTTCAAATATACATTTTGTTGTAAATGTGAGGAACTTTTTTTTTTTTTTTTTTGGTTTTTTGAGACAGGGTTTCTCTGTATAGCCCTGGCTGTCCTGGAGCTCACTCTGTAGACCAGGCTGGCCTCGAACTCAGAAATCCACCTGCCTCTGCCTCCCAAGTGCTGGGATTAAAGGCGTGCGCCACAACGCCCGGCTGTGAGGAACTTTTAAAATGAATATTGTCTTGCTTATTTCTTGCATAATCACCCTACTTGTAGTCGTTACCAAGCAGCTTCAAGCTTGAATATACATTGCTTAAGTATATATTATTATTTCCTTTGGCTAAAATAAATATGAATGTATACTGGTTATTTTTTTGAAATATTTAGTTCATAAGTATAATTTTGGTTTTTAAAAGAATTGTAGGTATTTCTGAACAATGAACATTCACATGTAGGACAATGCATGATTTAGTGATTATGTTGCAAACCAAAGTCCTGCCTATTTTGTATATAGTAATCACTAACTGGTTAATAAATCTGGCTGTGAGGCTAAATCAAGTGTTTAGTGGGAAGAATTACTGACATTTAAAGGCAAACATTACCAGGAATTGATTGGATGAGTTCACCAGAGCCCAGAAATTATTTAATGAGGGATTGTTAATACTTTGTTTTACCAAGAGAAAACATCAAACCTTAAAAGTTTTAAAAGTTCACTACTACTTATCATTTTGGAAAACTCTCTCCTCCCCCTCCCTCCCTCCCTTCCCTCCCTTCCATTCCCTCCCTTCTCTCCCTCCTTCTTTCTTCCCTCCCTCCCATTCTTCCCCCTCTCCCTCCCTCCCCCCTCCCTCCTTCTCTCCTCTTTTTCTAGAGACAAAATGATAGCATAATTTTTTGATAGTTTCAAACAAGTATACAATGTATTTTATCAAATCCATTCTCCAGTTCCTCTCCTACAACCTTCCCATAAATCACTGAGTCTAATTAGGGCTGTCAGGATGCTCATGGATGTGGCTCCATCTAACCTCCAACTAGAGGGTTGGGTATCCTACTGCTGTGGTTCTGGGGTCATTTAGAGAGTCACCAGTCTGACTCAAGTTTTGGTTTTAGTTAATTAGACTTATTATTATTATTATTACTACTACTATTATTATTATTACTATTGTTATTAAAAAGAGACTGACCAAGACCCAACTGGAGAAAATTTTCTAGCTAAGGCTCCAGCTATTGTTAGCCCAAGGATTATAAAGGCAAAAACCATAAAACTTTGGAGAGCCAGATTAACTCCTATCCTGTTTGGATGGGTGCTGGCAAGGCTTGGTTCTGTAACCAGTGTCCAGCCCATGCCTCATCCATCCAAGCAAGCAAGCAAGCAAGCAAGCAAGCAAGCAAGCAAGCAAGCAAGCAAGCAAGCAAGCAAGCAAGCAAGCCTTTCATTCAAACGCAGAACTTAGCAGTTAGCCTGCATAGTCTTGTGACCCATTACCTTGTAGGAATAGCTGAGGCAGTGAAATATGTTGCAACAATCAACAATTTTTTTGAAAAATAGTCCAACTGTACCAGGAAGTGCTCCATCTCGGGCCAGCTGATAGGGTACATTCAAGGTAGGAGCAACTTCCTCATGGCTTATACAAGCTAAAAACACTTTTTCTTTTTTTTTACAAGCCAAGCTAGCACAGTAAATTTATTCCGTAAACAGAGTTCCCCATCACACTATCATTAGCAAAACCCATGAAAAGAGCACCTCCAGGAACCATCAGTAACAGTACCTTTCAGGCTGAGGTGGGGCCTAGTACGTTCATTCCTTAACTGTGCTAGGTTGGCTTGATCTTGTATAAGTCTTACGCAGGCAACTATAGTTACTCTGAGTTTTTTTTGAGTGTAAAAGCCTTGTCAAGTCCAGAGGACTATTTTTCAGCAGCCTTCCCTGAGCTCTGGCTCTTATGCCCCACCCCCATCTAGTGTGGCCTGAGCATGGGAGCATGTTGTAATGTAGATGTCTCATCTAAGGATGAGTATTCCATGATCAATTACTTTCTGTACTTTACTAGCTGTGACTCTTTCTAATAGCAGCAGAGAGAATCTGCTCTGATGGGGGTGGGGGTGGGGAGGGGGCTGAAAGCTGCACTAATCTATGTTTGTAAGTGTAGGTATTTAGAAGGTAGGTTTTTTTTTGTTTTTGTTTTTGTTTTTGTTTTTGTTTGTTTTGTTTTTAGAGACAGGGTTTCTCTGTGTAACCCTGGCTGTCCTGGAACTCACTCTGTAGACCAGGCTGGCCTCGAACTCAGAAATCTGCCTGTCTCCTAAGTGCTGGGATTAAAGGCATGCACCAGCAAAACAATAGTAGTGAGTTCTCCACAGAGCCCATGCCCCACCTCCTCAGCTACATGTTCTAGGAAAGATTTACACTACCAGACATGAGGTTCTTCCTGTGGAGTGAGTCTGAAAATTCCAATTAGAAAGCTGTTGGTTACCCACATAGCATTTATAACTATATTGCACAAGCAGGCATCTCCTGCCAGGCTAATCATTATTGTGTCTCATAAAGCATCACGGTAAGAGTATTTGTGACTTTTCTCCCACAGCAGCATGTAAAAAAACCTGAAAAGCTAGTTCAGCCAGTAGAGCTTTTGTAAGCAAAAAGAAGTTTGACTCTCCCATACCCATATAAACACTGGGTGGTCGTGGAGGTCTGTCTGCAATCCCATCCTGTGGGAAGCAGATCAGGGAATCAGCATGCTGGTTAGACTAGCTAAACCGTGAGCTCTGGATTCACTGAGAGACCCTTCCTGAACCCTGAAGGTGGAGAGAGATTGAGGAAACACCCAACATTAACTCATGCTTCTATACACGTACACTTATAATCCCCCCATGACATTCACATACATATGAACATGTATACATGCATGAAAATGACATAGATATACATACCTATGGAGTTCTTTTATCTTCTGTGTTCAAACTACTTCCGCAAGGCAACATTTAACTATGAAGAGAAGACAGGGTATATTGTACTGTATGGAGTACTCATTTTAGACAATTCTACACTGTTAGGGGACTTTTTTTCTTTGACAGTTCATTTCACCATTTTGAACCAATATTTGTTTCCTGTATAAAACAGTGATAAGATGATTCCCCCTCCAAATGATAAACCAAGGTGATGCTAAAGGTCAATAATGGAACCTGTTATTTGTATCACCTCCGTTTTAATTGACAAGTTGTGACTTTAGCACAAATAAGAAGTGCACCCCCAGGAGGCCATCTAAACACGCTTAACAAGCTTAACATACCACCCACGGTTAAAGCCAGACAAGGCAAACAGAGATAATCGGTAGGTGCTTGAAAGAGGCTCAAACCCAATAGGATTCGCTCTTTCCAGCTCTCCTCTTCAGCTGATTCCTCAATGTGTAAATTTATGGTTTTTCTTCCCACCAAAGTTTAGAGAAAAAAGAAAATATGATACTTGGCACATTTTTCTAGTCTCCTAAAGACTATTTTTTTTTTTTTTTTTTTTGGTCAGGCTTAGTCTTGTCTGTTTATTCGGGTTTATCATTGGGCAAACTTCTGTACCATTTCCATGGAAGTAGGCAAGGAATTCCCAGAGTTGCTTTGAATTGGGCTGAAACTTGATATTCTGCATATATGCGGATAGATTGGTGGGAAGTATTTTTTATTATTAAATGTAACTGTTAATAAAACATAGAGTTTAAATTGGAAGAATAAAACATTTCCCCAGTTTTAAAAGTATAATAATAATCACTGTATAATTTATATTACTTAATACATTTTATTTATAGGATTAGCATATCAGAGAAACCAGATTTTACCCTGTTGTAACAGATGCCGCCTAAGCTTCTTTTGCAACAGGCAGTGTAAGATAATATTTCAAGCGAAATAAATAGACACATAAATAATACAGTTGTTAGTTTTATATTTTCCTGTGTTAAAATTTGGTACCTGTTCCATATATTGTAGTTCTTTTAAGAGTGCTGCAGGCAAATGTACTTCGGGGTCCCATCTGCTTCTTCCTAGTCGTCTAGGCGTTGAATACCGGAATGTAAATAATGGATAGCAAGCATCAGTTCAGCATGGCTGCTTGGCTAGTTGCACAGCATTATTGTCAAGATACAGCAACCTACATCATTACAAAAATGGACAATGTTTTATAGTAAATGTTTCTGTGCTTCTAATATCATTTTTAAAGTTGACGTTTATCTGTATCTTATAGCCAGAGTTCCATTTAGCTCAATTTAAATTTTATGTCATAAAGGATGCTCACATCTTGCTTTAAGCGATGACCATGTGCACTAGGAATGTACCTCCTAGGGAAGTTAGGAGGAGATAAATGAGGCCCTGTGTGGACTTATTACTCTGTGGTATGTGGTAAACGTGCAGCCTCTCAGACATGCTCTCCCCTGGAGAATTAACCAAACGTTTGCATTCCTACAATATATTTTTTCAGAAAATACTCTTTTCCTGAGAATACAAACCTGCTTCACAGACCTCTCCGGAGGCAAGCCATTCCTACACTAGGGAATGTGGCTTGACGATCTCAGAAAAAAAAAAAAAAGCCAACAATTCATTTACAGCACCTAGTTATTATAAATGTTCTGGAATTTTCAGTTGAGGATACTGCTTAACTTCAAATAGCTTCAAAACATAGAAAAGATTTGTCAAGGCAGCCTCTGTAACAGCAGCAGCAGCAGCAACAACAACAAAACCCAAACAAAAAACCTTGCAAACAAACCCGAGACAATTGTGAGAATAGCTGTATAGCCTGTCTCCCTTCACACACCTTAGTTTTGGACTGCTTTCTTTCTTCATTTCCTTGGCATTAGTGTGCTGCGAACTCACCCAAACTGAGAAGCAGCAAACACAAAGCCACATAGTCTACGACAACAGACTGCCATGGTTTCGTGGCTATGACCCCCCGGGCTCAGTCAAATTGTGTGGCTAGAGCAATCAATACAAAGGGGAAACAGCATTAGCCACTGCTGCTGAGAAAATCGTGTGAACCCAGAAGGTGCTTCTCCAAAATTTTCCCCTTTTCCTTGTAGCCAGGTTTGCCTCTCATGCTTTTTATCTGTAGACCATAAGTGAAGAATTAGCCAAAGTAAAATCTCTCTTCTTCTAGATATAGGAAAGTACTCACTAACATATATTCATCATGAAACTTTTTTTCTTTGGTTTTTGACATAGGGTTTCATTATGCAACTCTGGCTGTCCAGGAAATCATTATGTAGAGCAAGCTGGCCACAGAGATCAGCCTGCCTCTGCCGCTGGGGTTAAAGGCATTTGCCACCATGTCTGTTCAGCCCATAAAAGTTTTTAAAAGATCAACAATATGTGTAAAGTACAGTGAATCTGCACCAGGAAGCTCAAATTTATTAGCTGCAAGCTTGTGATACATGTACTATCCCCACCCCTACCCCCAAGACAGGGTTTTTCTGTGTAGTATTGATTGTCCTGGAACTTGTTTTGTAGACTAGACTGGCCTTGAACTCACAGAGATGTGCCTGCTTCTGCTTTCTGAGTGCTGGGATTAAATACATGCATCAACACACCGGCTCATGTGCGAGATGAATATATGAATTTTCTAGATAATTTACAGATGGCAGTGTGTACGCTTTCACTGCAGAGATGTTGGGCTAGACCAGTGAGTGTCTCCTAGTTGTATTACACCTTTTCACGAGGAATGTATTCGATAGCGTATTCCTCAAATCCCCCTCCCACTTCCATGAGGGTCCCTTAGCCTTGGGAGGGCCTTGGTCTAGGTATCTCATTTAGAGCTAAGCACTCTATAGTTCTTTATTCTTTGTACCAGTTATGGGTGCCTATATTAATCATCACCTACTGCAAAAACAGCTTCACTGAGGAGGACTGAGAGATGCTATGATCTCTGGGTACAGTGATAAGCCATTAGGAATTGGTTTAATATTTTGTCCATTTAGCAGAATAGCAGTATTAGGTTCACCTCCAAGGTTAGGAAGGAGTTTTGGCCCAGCTAACTGTATCAGGCAAAGTTATGATTCACGTAAGCCAGCCAAAACCTCAGCCCCGATGGGAGAAGGGCTCATGAGAATTCCATTGGCTAGCCACAAGTCCTATATCAGATAAGAATGCTTTGCAAGTATTTTCTATTAGTCTATAGGGTTTATTAACTGTATTGTAGGGTAAGTTTCTAATATTAACTGAATACAATTTTTCTCATTTGTTATGTTTGCTTTTGATTCCATGTCTAAGAGATTTTGCTCAACGTATGATCACAAAGATTTAGTCATATTGTAAAACATTAATGCTTTAGTTCTTTCATTTAGGCCACTGACCTATTTTTAGTGAAGTTTTGTGTATTATACCAGGTCAGAGTCTAGTCTGTTTCTTTTTGTGGGGCGCAGTTTCAAGACAGGTTTCCTCTGTGTATCCATGGCTGACCTGGAATCCACTTTTTAAATCAGAGATCCCCCTGCCTCTGATTTCTGAGTTCTAGGATTCAGGGTGTGCATCACCATGCCTGGCTATCCATATGTGCCAGCATCTTTAGCTGAAAAGATAAACATTTCCCAACTGAGTGGTCTTGAAATATTTGACATTGTCAGTTGATTGTAGACATCAATCTATTTAGTGATTCCCAGTTCTCCATGAATCCATGCAGCTGCCAAAATTCATTGATTACTGTAGCTTTGAGTTGTTTTCAGTTTTCGAATATGATTAGCTCACATCGAGTATACCAATGAGTAGGGTTTTTTTTTTTGTCATTTTCATATATACATATGTCAACATTTATTTGGATCCACCCTCCTCACAACTCTCTGTCCTCTCCTTACTCTTCCCTCCCCTTTCCTTGTTTGTTAATCCTGCTCTCAGATCGTCCTTGCTGTTTTCTATTCATTTGTTTGGCTTGGTTTACTTAACACAATGGTTTTCACGTGTATCCATTTTCTTGGGACTGACTTGATTTCATTCTTTATGGATGAATAAAACTCCATTATACATATGTGGCATATTTTCTCTTTATTTTTTTTTCTCTCCCTCTTACTTTTTAAAAATTTTATGTGCATTGGTATTTTGTTTGCACATACCTTCTTAGCACATAGATGTGTGTCTGTGTCAGATCCCTTGTAACTGGAGTTACTGACAGTTGTGTGCTGCCATGTGGGTGCTGGGAATCAACCCCAGCTTCTCTAGAAGAGCACCCAGTGTTCTTAATCATTGAGCCATCTTTCCAGCCTCGTGACATATATTCTTTATCTGTTCATATGACAAAGGCACACACATATATCAGAAAGTATGAGTCTTTTAACCTTGCTTTTCCACATGATTGCTTTAGCTGTGGTAAATAGTTAGAATCTCCACATGAGTTTTAAGATTTCCTTATCAATGTTGACAAAAAAATTACCTGGGGATTGTATAGAGGTTACATGAGATATGTAGACTACATTGAGGAGTACTGTCATCTTAATAGTAAAGTTTTTGTTCTGGGGACAGATGGGTATATTTTTAACCAATTTAGGTCTTGAATTCATCTCTATTTTTACTAGGTTAAATATACATCCCTGAATAATAGCTCAGACACTGGCAGGTCTCCCGTCTTCTCTCACTCTGCTTTCTCCTAAAATGGATTTAGATGGGAGGAAGTGGATAATGTAGAGGAATATGAATCAAAAGAATGCCAATCCCCCTACATTCTTGGCATGCCTTATTACGTGTGACAGTGAGGGATATTGGTTTTGTGAGGATTTTTGAGTATTTATCATGTAATATTCTAGAGAAAGTTTCTTCAATGAAACAGCACATTTAAAAATCTACACACCATACATACCATTCCTATTTACATATGCAGAGTATCACAGTATATACATATGTAATAGCATATGCAAGTTGTATATGGAAACACTGATTTGTCCCAATGGTGAGTTATTTCTGGAGAGGGAAAGTCGAGGGGGTGAAGAAGGATGAGGCTAATGTATTTTTTCTAGAACAGTGTTTCAGATATTTCTGACATAATTTTAAATATGAGGGTTTTTTTTTTTTTTTGTCAACATCTGTCATTATAAGACTAAATAACATGCTGAACTTGAGGTCAAGGGTGATGTTGAACAGCTGGTTGAAGTTGAGGTCATAGTAGTGGAATGGGTATATTTAATGTTCTTTCAGGCTTTTAAAGATAATTGCAACAACTGTGGTCATTGAGAGGTGTCATGTCTTCAGGAGCTTGTAAAGATCTGCTTCCATGAGGCCCTCCCTGTATTATATACATGGTTTCTATCTGTCTCATGGTTGACACTCAGATAGTGTCTTGATTCCAATAACAGTCTCACGACTGAAGCACAGGAAGATTTTTATCTCTGAGTCCTCTGGCCATCAGTGTGATCACAAAAATATTTGTCTTGAATAACAATATTCAAATTCTTAACATTGTCTGTTTCGAGACTGTATTGTTTTGGAAAAACCAGTGCATCATGTGATTTGATGGAACAAAACCATTCAGTTCTCCTCAAGCAAGAAACCAAGGACATATTAGTCAACTATGTATCTGATAATGGGTCGATTTGCAAAATAATCCTTCTAGGGACTATATATTTATCCTCTATGCTAAAAAGTACATACTTTTAAGCCTGGCGATGTTTGGGGCTGCCGAGATGCCTAAACTGTTAAGAGCCATTGATGCTCTCTCAGAGGATCAGAGTTTGCCTTCCAGCATCCATATCAGGCTGCTTACAAACCCCTGTAACTCCAGCTCCATGACCTCCCCAACATCTTCTGCCACTCTCACCCCACCCTGCTACTACAGGCGCAAACACATATATCCTCATGAAAAAGATCAGCCATGGTTTGAATGCTGCCTTTGCTCATGCCAGATCCCTTCTGTCTTTAGCATCATTGGAGTCAGGTTTGGAGTTCATGAAATCCACTCAGGTCCCCAGGATGCTCCATTTTAAAGGAACTCTAATGAAGGGTTCCACTTTTTACATATTGAAATTGCCAGAGTTATTTACTGTCTGTTTGGACCTGGTGTATAAGAAAGTAGTCCAGAATCCAGGAATGGTGAGGATCATAGTCTATGCTGTGTGGAGGGAAGAAAAGGGAGAGGCTCTACTGAGACAAAGAATAAAGCAATTAGAGATGCCTGATTAGAGATTCTAGTTGTTTTTGAGGTTAATGTAAATCAGCTATGCTAGGCCTTGGTAGCTCCACATTTTCTGGAATGTGGTCAATGACATTTTGATCTATCTCATCTAAGCTGGTTCTGACTACTAAATGACTAAATAAGTAATGTTTTAAGGTGCAGCTTTTAAATAGGATTAACCGGATAGATTTAGAGTCTCTATCCTTAAGGTTTTAGCAGGCAGGCATCCTACCTAAGCTGACATTCTGAACCAGACAGACAAAAACCCTACTTCACAGAACATTCAAAATACAGCTGCAATGGACTTCCCATGGAATCAAATGGAATCAAAGAGTCTCTGAAAGTATTTGAAAACAATACATTAAAACCCAGATGTTTGGTAGACATTCTCTTTATAACTACATGTGTGTAACAGAGCCGCATAACAGCATGGGGTATGTTGTACGAATTATAAATTTGTAACATTGCTGGTGACTAACATCCAGCTATGTTCTGGCATTTTCAGCGGGTCACGGGAAACCCGATGATACAGTTTATCAGTGATTTTAGTGATGCTGAACGTAAAACGGCACTCATTACTTTACTATTAATGTATTTCAACCCACCTGTGCCTTTTTATTTATTTATTTTCTATTTGTCAGTATTCTGATTTGGTAGTTTCTGGAATGCAGAATGATGACAGAAATTTCTATAATTTAAGAATTATGCAATCTTACTTATTCTGTTATAGAAGTAAGTAGAAGTAAGAATTAAGACAATTACATATATGATATAAACGTAGGCATTTGAAGGGGTAGCTGTAGATCGTATGTTTGCTCTGACTCTGAGTGGTCAATGTCCCAGGGTCATCATTTCCTTTCCCCTTTGAGTGCAAAGGGGAAGTCGGTTTTTTTTTTTTTTTTTTTTTTTTTTTTTTTTTTTGTCTTTTGTTTTTTAAAGCTACATGTTTTCCAACTTCTTTTCCTTTTAAGATCCAGATCTTTAAATCGTTCTGAAACAGGAAATGTCCCACTTCCTACGGGAATCCATTTCCCTTGGGGTGCAAAAGTGCTGGTTCATCACTTCTCTGTCTTTAAGACGGACAACTCCATACACCGGGGAAAGATGACTTGAAGAACTGAAGAGAGGGGGTGGCTGGGGTGAAAGATACGTCCATTGTGTGCAGCTGCTGAATGCTTATCTCGCAGAAAACCTGGTTAGGAAATGAGTTCTAAAACAAATACCACAAGAGACAAGGAGGGGATTTGTGACAAAGCTTCCTTCTGAAGGAGGGACCAAAGCAAGAGGAAAGAGTACGACAAAGTTGAGAGTTGCCTTCAGAATGTTAACAACATCATCAACAACAAAAAGTTGGAAAATAAAATAAGAGTTAGTTCTGACTAAGAAAGCAGAGTTGCTGAGTGGCAGGCAAAGTGCAACCTGTTTGGACTCAAACCAGTTTTTAAAAATATATTAATATAATGAGTATAACAAGCAGGTATTTTATTATTTTAGTACACACACACACACACACACACACACACACACACATTATCTTTAATCATTTTTTTACAGTCCAGTTGTTATCCCCCTCTGGTCTACCTTCGATAGTTCCTCATCCCATTCTTTCCCCATCCCCTAGCACTGCCCTGGCACCCCCCCCCACCCCCCACCCCCATCTCCAAGAGGATTCTACCCCCCAGCCCTCCCCACTCCTTGGGCCTCAAGTGCCTCTCGGGTTATGTGTGGCTTCTCTCACTGAGGCCAGACCAGGCCGTCCTCTGCTATATATGTGTTAGGGGCCTCCTACCAGCTAGTGTATGCTGCCTGCTGTCCTGGTGTGGTGGCCCTGTTGAGTTCTTTCAAGAACACAACAAGATCGTATCACATTTCCCCTTTATAAATTTATACAGTTAGGGTGAATATGTGGTGGCCCTGCTGTGTTCTTGAAAGAACTCAAATCCGAAACCAGAGACTTAGCTCGCTGGGGGTTTGGAGCCTATGTAAATGATTCAAGGACCAGATACCAGGTCCCTAGGAAGCCGTGAACCTTTGATCTCTCTATCCGTCCTGGAATCCTTTGTGTTAGAGTTTTAGCTTTGATCCTGCCGAATGTCTGTTCTCACCTGAATGTAAAATGCATGCCTGTGCTTATCTGGTATATATGTTCCGTGTTCACTAAGTAAAGTTGCGCCTTGATGAGACCCATTTCTCCTGGCGTCTGTCTCTATTCTCTCTATCACCCATTACAGGTTTCCAAATCCTCGGTTCGTGGAACCCCACGCAGGTAGGAGCTGCGGGACGGCATCCTACAGTCCTGGAACTCACTCTGTAGACCAAGCTGGCCTCCAACTCAGAAATCCGCCTGCCTCTGCCTCCCAAGTGCTGAGATTAAAGGCATGCGCCACCACTGCCCAGCCAAACCAGTTTTTTTATTCATTCATTTTAGGTTGCATTTAAAACATCGAACCATCATTCTGTCATATCCTCCCCACCAATATTTAAATTTAGATCCCACATCTGAGAGATAATACCAACTCATATTAACCTGCATGTACATGTCTCTCAAGCATTTCTCCTTTACCTTGTATTTTCAAGGCTAAACGATGGCCTCCTGTTAAACGCTATTAAATGTTCAGATGCATTTGTAGCCCTAAATGCTTCATGTACATATTTTAAAGGTGAGCTTTAGAATGTATTGACAGCAGCTTGTGAGAACGTATTAAATGCGATGTATTAAGTTCACTCGGAAGTTTATGAGATTCCTGCTAGCCTGTAGATGCATCCACCCTGATTACTTATTAAGCATGTTTGTGTTCTGTATTTCAGAAATGACTTACAAAATGAAGAAAGAACATGCCTTTTGGGCAACTGTGTGTCTGTTGCTCAGCCTTCTTCCTGAGCCTCTTAGTGCTCTGCCTGAGGAAGCTGATGATACAGGTAAGATATTGCAAAGATTGATTTTTTTATTTTAGCTTGTCAAAACTCTCAATTTAGTATAAAATTCATTGAGCTAGAATTTTTATTTTTTAAATCTTTGTTTTATTATTTTATGAGTCTGTGTGCTTTGCCTACATCCATGACTGTGCATTTGTTTTATTATTTTATGCGTCTGTGTGTTTTGCCTACTTCCATGACTGTGCACCATGTGTGTGCACTGTCCCCAGAAGACAGCATTGAGCCTCTTGAAACTGGAGTATAGCCTGCTACAACCCAGTACTTGACACATAAAGGCCACAATTTTAATATTCAAAATTAAAATTTTGTGTGCTGGGAATTGAACCTGGGTCCTCTGGAAGAGCAGCAAGTGCTCTTAGCTGCTGAGCCATCTTTCCAGCCCCCTAAGACATTAAAAAAAACCCAACAAACAAACAAACAAACAACAACAACAACAAAAACATTGCCTTTAATCCCAGCATTTGGGAGGCAGAGGCAGGCAGATTTCTGAGTTTGAGGCTAGCCTGGTCTACAGAGTTAATTCCAGGACAGCCAGGGCTACACACAGAAACCCTGTCTCGAAAAACCTAAAAAAAAAAACAAAACCAACCAAACAAAAAACCCCAAAGTGGTATTTTTCTTAAGACAATTCTTGTACTGTGTATGTTAGTTTCTAGACTATCCAAAATCAAATCACTTCAGCAGGAGAGACATCTTATGTAAGCAGTAAAGCTCTGAACTAGCTCTGAACTAGCTCTGAAATACTGCGAGAAGTGAAGACCTGAAGGAGATTCTTGGTAACACGGCTTTATCTGTGAGCTAGGAGAAGTAAGAGAAGGAAAAGAACTATATACCCGAGTGCCAGCCACCCTCTCCTTCTTACCAGTATTTTCAAAATAACCATGTCTGAGATGAGACTAGATATCAAAGGGACTGGTGTGGATGGGAGTTCCAATTTCATGGAGTGTAAGATAAGAATGTTAATAATGGAAAAATGTATGCGGTTATCATTGTAGATTTATACATTTCCCCCAAAGTAACACTTTGTACAAAACTATTGATAGAACTCAAGTTTTTGATAATGGGAAATATTCACAACTTGACAGTCTCAAATTATATTGTAGTTCTGACTTATATTAGAGTCTCTTATATACATTCTCACCTCTATGAGTTTGTCCAGTGTATTCCCCAGTAACAAGGTTGAGTAAATCATCCTCTGATCTCACACTGTAGTTGATGGGAGGGAGGGAATGATGGGGGCCGAGAGGAGAGTCTGAAATCCCCACAGCCTCATGGAGGCTTCTCAACTACATGGCCCAGGTTGACCTGACACTCACGAGCTTTTGCTTCAGTTTCAGAGGGCTAAGATCAGAGGCCAGAGTCCTGCAGCTAGCTATGGCATGATTTAATATTGTAGAGTTGAAGTTCTTTTGTTCAATTAGCTGCACAGTCTTGTCTAGGTTTGTTTTATTTTTGTTTAATTTTTAAATTAATTTTACAATACTGAGAGGCATCCGGCATGTGGACCCTTAGTAAGTTACCTGTTGGCCCCAGATCCACAATCATTGGCCAGGTGAGTGGTGCTCGAACACTCAGGCATCCCATGACCTGAGCATTCCATGTTACTGAGCTTTTTATTTGACATCCTAAGACACAAGGGAGGAAACCAGATTGTTATCCTTAGACTAGGAGATACGAAATACAAACACTCAATTACAAATATTTAAATATAAATTATAATTCTATTTTTTTGCTTAGATCAGATTCTTGTTATATTATTCTGCAAATTGTCTAGTTTCATGGGTACAAAGGGATGTCCTTTATTTTTTTAAAACACTATCCTCAACTCTTCCAAGTGTAAGGAAAATTATCCTTACTTCTTCCCTGAGGTATTCTGCTGTCCGCTCTTTAGTAAGCACTTGGTTATTATTGTAATTATTATAAATTAGTGATTGCAAGCTTCATGAAAGGGGTCTGCTACCCGGTATATTGTTGTATCTGCAATAACAACCCAGTACTTGATAGATACGCATTCAGGACAGGACACAATACTCAAAATTGTAATACTCAAAAAGGTTATCCCAATACATGAAAACCAAGACAGGCATACACCTTTCCTGGCGGATGGCTGTGTATATCAGAGATTAACCTGAGCTCTCCCCATTGTCAGGGACATCCTGCCTAGGTGTGAGTAGTAACAAGCTCAATGCATAGAAATGCTGATATAAAATTATGGTAACTTCATTAATATGGAAATCCTAAAGAAGAATAAGCTAATAATAAAATAAGAAGTTGGTAGTGTTTTTGTCTTTAAGCAGTTGCTATGAATTTAGCACCAGATTTTCATTAAAAATTATTTCCAACTTTATAAAGCAATTTTAAGAATGCTATTGAGTAGAAATTACATTATTAAATTGTGTAATCCAAGTATTTGGGTTAAATCTCAGTCATACAGGTTTGTGACACTCTTACTATTGTGAACTACACCTGGTGTAGTAGCGTGTGAGGGTCATTCCTGTCATTTGCGGGTATAAGTCTGAGCAGCTTGATAAAACCTGCACCACAAAGGACATCTACAGAAGTAGGTGATATGCGTTTTGTTTTTTGTTTTTGTTTTGTTTGTTTTGAGATAGGATTTCTCTGTGTACCCTTGGCTGTCCTGTAGACCAGGATGGCCTTGAACTCAGAGATCTACCTGCCTCTGCCTCCTGAGTTCTGGGATTAAATGCGTCTGGCTTCACTACTGGGAGATCATTAGATGATTTTATAACAAAGTTCCATGAGATTGTCATTACTTAGAAGAAAATTTGACCGTTATTACCGTAACTACATCAACAGCTTTGAAGAAACAACTCTTTTGTGGTACACTCTCCCCCTCTTGTGGCAAAATTATTAAATAGCAGGCTGAATTTGGGCTCTGTGTCTTCCTGAAACACACACACACACACACACACACACACACACACACGAGAGATTTCAGTAAGCAAGATCTTATATAAGTGAGCTAGAGAGCAAAAAGACAAAGTCTGTGCTCAGCTCTCCTTCTGGTACACTGTCTAGTTCCCAGCCCAGAGAATGGGAACCAACCACAGTGGACGGGTCTTCCTAGTCCATGAAACTAACCAGCGGTTCCCCACCCGTATCCCAGGCCTGCTCAGAGGCCTTCTCTCAGGTGACTCTTGAGTCAGTCAACTTGACATTTGACACCAGCCACCACAGATGTCTAACTGTGATTTTCCTAGTCCTATAAATGATTGGGGCTGAGGAGACAGTAATGAGCTTGACTTGTAAGACCAGGATCTGAGTTTTATTCCAGAGCATATGTAAAAATAAGCTGGACCTTGATGGTGCATGTTTGTAATTCCAGAGGTGGGAAGCCAGAGAAAGGCAGATTCCTGGGGTCTGGTATCCCCAGAGCAAGCCAGGCAGCCTAGTCTACCTTTCAAGTTCCAGGGTAGTAACAGATAGTAATTGAAGAGAGAGACAGTCAGGGAGTTTGTGCACCCCTCCACGTATGCATATCTGCAAGTATGTTCGCAAACAAGTAAATAAGTAAAAAAGGAAGAAATAAATGAGAACATTCCAATTTCTTTGTTAGAATCTTAACTTTATTAAAATATGGCTAGAATATATTAATTTAAAATTTAACTATAATAATAGATTACAAATGGAAGAAGATAGTTGAAAGTAGCCTAGGTCAAATGTATATAAATATTTTTCAAAAATCCTCGTTTTAAAATTATAGGGAATTTAAAAAATTGATTTATTACTAGATTATCATCGATGTACAATTTATACTTTGTTTTAAAATAATTTTTATATGAGAACATTGAAGTGATGTCCATTCATGTTTTAGTATTTAAAATAATTTTATGGTGAATGAAGCAAATATTTTACACTTGTGCTGACAGCTTTAACTGAACAGAGCACTGCAGCCCTCTAGAGGACAAATGAGTTTATGCCACTTAAAGCCTCAAGTGCCTTCTTTACAGATCATACATAAATATCAAATACGTGGAACATATATGCTCGCTCACTCAGGTTGTTACTTGCACTGAACCCATAATAATCTGACTTTTCTGTTTTAATTTTCTTATTTAAAAATTGATGGTGAAAATTGTATATTTGACAAAACAACAGCAAAGACATTATCATAGTGTTGGGAGAGAGTGATGTAATGTTAAAATTTACCTTGTAGATTCTGAGCTGCAGCCAATGAAACCGCTGCATACATTTTGTGCAATGAAGATGGAAGATGGTCCATGCAAAGCAATGATAAGGAGTTATTTTTTCAATATGTATACTCATCAATGTGAAGAATTTATATATGGGGGATGCGGAGGAAACGAGAACCGATTTGATACCCTGGAAGAGTGTAAGAAAACTTGCATACCAGGTAGGTTTCCGGGAAGCCTGCAGCACAAGAGTTGGTATGGTTATGAGGTCTCAGTGCAGATTCAATAATTTTAGAAGAGCAGTGCGATTTCACAAGAAAGCCTGCTGTTTACATTCCTAGGTTTTTAGCCCACTGTTGTATCTTGATTGCTTCCTATCAAGTATCATAAAATTATGAAGCTTCATCTGTTACCCTCTCTATAGTGAGAAGGAAAGAAGCCCATAAGTTCACTGAAGAGTTTCATAGGTACAACGAAATTAATGCAGCTTACCTACCTGGGAGCTGGGTTGTCAGAAACAATTATTTTTCCTATAGACTTGGCTGCACCTTTATAAACAGCATGTTCTTCCAACACTTTCCTCCGAAGTTAGTGAATCAGAGAACTGACCTAGTCAATGAGAAATGTATTAACCTATATAAATTTCTATTATTTGAGTAAGCTTGGTGCTTCTAAAACTGATCTAGAAATGAGTCATTTATATTGGAATTTTGTAATACTACAAAAAGCACCAAAATTTTATCCCTTCCATGTAAACTTTACCTGGTGTAGCTTTGGTATTGAATTTACAGCTGAAAGATTATAAAACATATAATGTGTTATTAAATTTTATTGGTATTCTTACTTTCAGTTTTATCATATTTTATAATATTTTAAAAATGATTACCAATCTTATCATTTGTAATTCTACCTGATGTTAATGCATAGTAGGGGAACTACAGGCAATGCAATATTATGCATTCCAAGAGCTGCATGGAAAAGTTTTAAAAGGTTTCAACAAAAAAACTGATATACATTTAAGGGGGTAGATATATCTAGCCTCACTTAAACATTACTCAGTATTCAGTAAACCCTATTACTATGTATAATTCTACATTTTTATATATCACTTAAAATAAGTGTAAAAAAAGGAAGGGACCTGGAGGTTCAGTTCAGTGGTAGACTTTTTTGGATAGCATTTATAAGGCCCTGCATTTGATATACACTAACACAACAAATAATAACAATAATAAAATAAAGAAACAAAAATGATTGGCTATAATAATCTCTCTATACAAAACTTGAATCATTAGGACATTTCAGTATAAGGATAATGTTAGTGGGATTATGTAATTGTTCTAGCTGAAGATCTAGTTCATAATATTACATTGTCAATGATGGCCACTAATTCACATACTTCCTTTTGCAGGTTATAAAAAGACAACTATAAAGACAGCATCTGGAACAGGTGACTTTCACTTACATGTAAATTAGTAGCATTTATCTTAAATAATCCTTATATACCTCTGTTGGGGGTTGACTTTAAATCTACATGACATCAGAGGTAATTTTTTTTTTTAAACTGGATACAGTGAAAACTTAGACACTGCAGTATCCCTTTGAATTTACTTAAAACATTTTAAATCTCTTAACTGTGTTTTATTAAAAACACAAACAGCAAAAATATCCTTTTTATTTAAGAAGAAAACTCAAAAGCTAATGTCCAAGGTGGTGTGGGCCATGTGGAAATCTATAGTCTAATATTCCAACATGAAATTAAGACACATGGTTTAAGAAAACCCATTTTTCATTTTCTGCAAGTAAGACAAATGTGCCTTTGGTAAATTATCATACTTTTCTGATGTTAAAGGCTATTATTCTGTTCACATAGGTTTGTCAGTTAATTATTTTAAAGGTAGAGCACTTGGTACCTTTGAAAGACCAACAGCTGTTGGGTCCTGCTTATGTACAGCCTGAATGGTCTGTGATAGTAACTGTTCTTGAAAGTAACTTTTAATATTTTTCTCAGAAGCATTCTTTACTTTATGGTTTATTTCTGAGACTGGAGGAAGGTTAATCTGTGTTTTCCATTGTTGCAACAGATCATGTCCCCATAAATTTATGTCTATATTAGCCACATAATAGCTTTAATTTTTCCTTCTGGCCCTATACACTGGATCCATCTTGTACTTTGTTTCACCCAAGATAAATGTCCAATCCCTAGAAGCTGAATATTTACCTTCTGAAGAGGCTAACCAAATTGGATGGCAAGAGTTTGGTGAAATTATTGTTATGTCTGCTCCTGTATCTACTAAATCTTCAATTTCAATGCCACCTATAGTTTTGGTTTCTGATCATTTATAGCAGTTTGCAGGAAGACTTGTTTTCTGGTGTCTTTTGAAATTTTTGTTTTATCAATTGAAGCTTTTCTTTCTTGATTATATTCAGAACAGTGTTGTTTTAAAAAACAGGCATGAAGTCTTTTTATTGCTCTGTCAATTTTGATATTGGGGCCTACAGGAGGCCCCCTAGGGCATTTCCTGATAGCAAAAGGTTGTGTTGCCTGTCTCTTGTTGATCTGCATTCATTAATCCAATGCTGGCCTTTGCCACACCTTCTGCATACTCCAGAACATGAGACCTTCTTTTCTGGGTTATCTTTAGAAAAAACATTGCTTCTAAGAACACCTTGCCTACAATCCCTTTTCAAAAGACCTTGCTTACCATAATTAAAACATCTGACATTTTGATTTTTTAAAAACTTTCAGAAATTACTTTTCCTATCAGAGTACTGTCATAAATGTAAGATCCAATTATCAGCAGCATTTCTAATCCATTTATCTATTCATGCTGATCTTGTCTTTAAAGATCTAATCACTCTTGCATTCTGAGTTAGCAGTTTCAAAAGCCAAAGATTCAATTAATGTTTGTCTAACTTCTGAATCTCATACTATTCTATTTACAGCTGAAGTCAATCTTTGCAAAAGGCTTGACTTCTTATGGGACTTGTATAATTTTAGTAAATGACTCTGATCTTCCTCTTGAGCTAGTATCCCAGAAGGAATGCCCCTCTCTTCTGCAGTCTCCAAAAATGTCCTTCAAACTAAATGTCCCTATTTCTCTATCCATCCTCCTGACTCTCTCTTTCTCTCCATGATTTTTCTTTTTCTTTTTTTGTTCTGAGACAGGGTTTCTCTGTGTAGCCCTGGCTGTCCTGGTACTCACTCTGTAGACCAGGCTGGCCTCGAACTCAGAAATCCGCCTGCCTCTGCCTCCCAAGTGCTGGGATTAAAGGCATGTGCCACCACTGCCCGGTGATTTTTCTTAATAATCCTGTCTTTACTTCCTGTCACTGATGGCTTGCTCCACCTCTTGACCTATGATTGACTGTATTTAATCCTGTTTATAATATTCAAGCAGAAAGCTCTTGAATTCAAGGTGTATGCTAAGGCTGAGCCACACCACAACTAAAACCAGTTTGTTTTTTTTTTAGTAAATAACATAACCTCAGGGTTCACAATATGATCAAATAACCTGCAACATCAGTCTGGGCTATAGAGTGAGTTCCAGGGCAACAAGAGATTGACAGAAAAATCCTGTCTTATTATGTTTCCTAGCATTGAAATAGGACAAATCAATTTCTAGGTTTAATGGTAGTGACATTATCAACAAGATATCAAAAGGAAATCAAAAGAGAATGAAGATTCAGGACAATCCCTCAGAACAAAAGATTAGTCCTAAGCAGTTTTCTGATGTGTACAGAAATTGACATTATAACTTCTGTGCCATCAACTTTTTTTTTTTCCCCCGAGACAGGGTTTCTCAGTGTCACCTTGGCTGTCCTGGAACTCACTCTGTAGACCAGGCTGGCCTCGAACTCAGAAATCTGCCTGCCTCTGCCTTCCAAGTGCTGGGATTAAAGGCATGCGCCGCCACGCCTGGCTTTTTTTTTTTTTAAAGATTTATTTATTTATTATATGTAAGTCCACTGTAGCTGTTTTCAGACGCACCAGAAGAGGGCGTCAGACCTCATTACAGATGGTTGTGAGCCACCATGTGGTTGCTGGGATTTGAACTCAGGACCTTCGGTAAAACAGTCAGTGCTCTTACCCGCTGAGCCATCTCACCAGCCCTGCCATCAACTTTTATTTAGTTATTATTATTATTATTATTATTATTATTATTATTATTATTATTATTATTTGGTTTTTCAAGATAGAGTTTCTCTATAATAGCCCTGGCTATCTTGTACTCACTTTGTAGATCAGACTGGCCTTGAAATCACAGAAATCTGCCTGTTTCTGTCTCCCCAGTGCTGGGATTAAAGGCATGTGCCACCATATCATTGCATCAACATTCTTTCTCAATTACAGCTGAGTACCATTTACAACAAGTGTGTACACCAGTCCAAAAAAATGAAACTGTAATGAAATTGGAGAATTAGCTTGTTTACAATCCTGTTTTATTTTTATTTTAATACTACTTAAATAGTAGACCCAAGAATTACATAACACCTGTGCATTCTCAGCTTTCTTGTAAAGTAAATTCTTATAATTTGATGGTGTCTCAGGTAAAATAATCTTCCATACAGAATTTATCAATCATGATCATTAGCATAAATTATTATAATTTTGCTTTTAATATGCAATATACTTCATTAACTTTTCATAATTTTGTACATTTTAAAGATTATTTAAATTTTCATGTAAAGCTATATACTAAAACTAATTCAAATGACAATGGAATGTATTTGTTTTTTTCCTTCAAATACAAAAATTTACAAAAGTTTTTTCCTCAAATATCTCATAACATATGTGACGTTTCCCAAATGTTACATATCATAAGGACACTTAAAGGACAAGAATATGATAGGAAATGATTATACTACATTAACTATCAAAGTAATACAAATTCTAACCCAAATGGTTGTTACCAAGAAAGAAGAGCACTGATAAATTATAAATTATAATTATAAATTAATAATTAATAAAGTTTTATATTATAAATTTACATAGCAATCAGGGAAAACAATATGATGCTCTTCATCAAGGTTTTAAATTAAAAATAGAATTTAGAGTAACAATCAATGCCATCACTCAGTAAATACAAAGGGATGGGAAATCAACAGGTTGCGCATCCTATCCATTGAAGTATTATTCTATAATAGCCAAGAAATGGGGTGAATTGAAACTTCCATCCACGGATAAATTAACAAACTCCCCATAATGTAAAACGTGTTCAGCTGCGGGAAAGGAGGAAATACTGTTATTTACAACAATGTGTTTGGACTTGGTGAACATCAAGCTGAATGCTACACACAGCATGATCTCAGTCATAAAATCTTAAAATGGTGATCTAACAGCAGAAAGTAGCACTGTCTTTAACTGAGACGGCGTGGTAGAGAGATGACCGAGGAGACAGGGTCGTGGGTAGGAGGGAACATTCAAAGTTCTATCATAGAGCATGAAGATTACAGTCATGTAACATTAGCATCACATGTATTTAACTCCCATGAAAGCTGAGAGATTGTATTCTCAGCCTAAAATTGTTACAGTGATGCGAGGTGCTCTATTAATTATCCAGATTTAACCATTCCATAACGTATATGCATGAAACCATCATTTTGACCACAGTAAGTTTGCTTCAAATTGAAAAAGGAGAAACATGAGTCGCAGTGACATTCACTTTGAAAGTCAATATGAAACAAGGTTAAATTTCAATTTGCATTTTGAGAAGCTATAGAAAATAAATTTTTGTTTTGTTTTGTTTTTTTTAAATTCTATTTATTTATTTATTTCATGTAAGTACACTGTAGCTGTCTTCAGAAGAGGGCGCCAGATGTTACAGATGGTTGTGAGCCACCATGTGTGGTTGCTGGGATTTGAACTCTGGACCTTCAGAAGAGCAGTCAGTGCTCTTAACCGCTGAGCCATCTCTCCAGCCCCCTAAAATAAATTTTTATTCTTTACTAAAATGGTATTTTAGTAGAGACTTTTACATTGGGGATTTATCTTCAGATCTGTGTCTCTCTAATCTTGCTGAGCGCATGCTCTTGTTTTATTTCTTTTATTTGTTGACATTATAATATAACCAAACCTTCCCCCTTCCCCTCTCCTCCTTCCAAACCCTCCCATATATTCTTACTTGGTATCCTTCAAATTCATGGCTCCTTTTTCCATTAATTGCTGATATTCACATCTATCAGTCATGTGGCTAAGACTTTATCAGTGTAGCTTCTGAATTTTCTAGGAGTAACAATTTCATGTCAAACTCTTACAATATTACAAATACATACATACACATATATTTACAAACATATATATGTTCCTAAATTTATAATATATGCTCTAAGTACATAATATGTATTCCTAAATACATAAGTATAATCTGAGCAATTTGTATAATGTAACACACACACACATGCACACATACACACACACATACACACACACTTGCACACATACACACACATACACACACATGCACACATACACACACATACACACATATGCACACATACACACACATACACACACATGCACATATACACACACATATGCACACACACATATGCACATATACACACACATACACACATATGCACACATACACACACATACACACACATACACACACATGCACACATACACACACGCATGCATACATACACACACACACACACACAGACACACACACGTTTTCAGGGCTGACCATTTGGCATTGAATAACTAACTGGTGTACTCCTCCCTGGATATTTTCTTCCACTCTCAGCTCTCCTCAGTTGCCTGGAGTTCTTTGTGTAGGGATGAGGACTCAGGCCCCTCCCGGAGTCCATGTTTAGCATGTCTGTTGCCCTTGTCCTTGTTCAGCTCATGTTCAGGCAGTCATGTTGGAGAGACTTTATCAGAGTAGCTTCTGACTTTCCTAAGAGACATTTTTTCATTTATTTATTCACTTATTCATGTTCCTTCGCTGCAGCCCCCTCCCTCCTCTACTCCTAGTCCCACCCTCACAAACCCCTTCTCCCATCCTCCCCCTCCTCTTCTCTTCCCTGGGTCTTTGGCAAGGTTTCTGGAAGACATGGTTTCTCTCCTGTTTAGGTGTGAAGTCTAATTGTAGAGTTGTTGGTTACTATCAAGATATGTGTGGCACTACTGCACTCTCTGGGTTACTGTGTTATGCTGGTCATTGCCGTGCATAGATATTATAGCTGGCTAGGACTGCTGGTCACCTCCCTTTGGAAGCTTGAATGACACCTTCTGGCATTATGAAAACTAGTCCTCAAGGAGGGGGCTTTTGGGTAATTTCCAGCTCAGGGGACTCTGGGCTCTGTATCTGAAGTGCATGGAATACATGCTTTTTTTCTTTTTTAATTTTTTTAAATAATAGAACACAGTGAGCATTGACTTCCTGATATGGAAAACAAGGTGCTTTAAGACACAGTAGGGTATTACAGGAGAAAATGGAGGAATTGCAACTGTTTAAAATATTTAAGTGTGGTAAGACTGTTGGTTGAAATCCATTGGAACATTAATTAACTCAGTTCTCTAAACAGTACACATGCAGACAGAGATTGTTATGTAGGTCATAATATTACAAACTTTGTGATAGCTACGTTTAGCTTGTTTTGGAACATGATCAAAGAAAGGGTTTTAGACTTTGCAAAAGCCCTTCTAATCCCGAACATGTATTTCCTTTCTGCCTCTACATTGTTGGTTCAGTCCAATGCTTGGAAGAAGAAGAAAAGAGAGGGTGGAAAGGGAGGGAGAGGCCTAACAGTGGAGGATGCCATATTGGGCACAGATATTAATTCCAGCATAAGAATTCAGGAACTCCAAGAATAGCCAGGGCAGCTTCCGTACCTCTCAGATCCTTTGCAAAGTTTAAAGCCCCTACAGCATTCTGAAGTAACTCAGTGCTCCTTACCAAGTGATTCCCAACACTTTAGTCGACTTTTTCTTAATAAACAACATAAATAATTAAAGAAAACTTATCATAATACTTTGTACTTCTATAGCAAGGTCAGTGCATTATCAAATAACCCACTATCTCTATTTTATTGGTTTAGGAAAATGTTGATAAAATTCCCTGTAATCTAATATAAGAAACTTAGAGCTAAAATACCTGTTTTAAAAAAAATGTAAGATACACTTTTGTCACCAAAATGACTAGATAGATAGTCAGTTTTTAACAAAGTCATTTTATTTACTTTTAATGCGATTTAAAATACCTTCTGGTTTAGTCTTTAAACTTTTAAAACTGATTTTTCTGAGTAAGTTAATTATGAATTTTATTAAAATAACTAAGTAATTTACAAAATGAAAATATTTCTTTCTGACATACTTTGCAATTTTTAGAAAAGCCAGATTTGTGCTTCTTGGAAGAGGATCCTGGCATCTGCCGAGGTTTCTTGATTAGGTATTTATATAACAACCAGACAAGGAAGTGTGAACGGTTTGTGTATGGTGGATGCCTGGGCAACAGCAACAACTTTGAGACTTTGGATGAATGCAAGAAGACCTGTGAGGATCCAGGTACTTGCCCTTCTCATCTCATTTGGGTACATATGCAGGTATCACTTAAAGTGAGGATTCCCTGATAATGAACTCAGATTCTGCTTAAGCCGAGCAAACAGAAATTAGGTTTGAAAGAGATTCACCATTGTGTTTAAACAAACAAACAGAAATAAACAGAGAATTAACACATCTATACAGTTACTCTGAATCTCACAGTGTTTTCAGATAAAGTACTTAACTTTCCTCATAGTACTGCAGAATATGTTCAGCAAAATGGTCAGAATGCTGAAATCTCTTATTCTTATAAAATATAAGGGTTAATAATTACTCATAAAAAATAAGAAAAAGGAAACCTTACACATTAACTGTTGCAGGATTTTGGTCACTAGCTACAAAATCACTGATGGGAATCTTACCTTGCACATGTATTTAAAAGTCCTTGCTTTCTGGCTTAGAGCAGCAGGTGAACTCAATTGCAACAACTTTGCTGTTTTCAACACAACAGTTACATTTGCTTGTCTGTGAAGATCTGAATTTCTGCTGTGTTTTCAGATAGTAATTCCTTATGGCTTCTATCCCCACCCTCCTCCCCCCTTCCCCAGTGAATGAGTTACAGATGAGTGACTACATAACTGAGCAAATTACCATAACTGACCGCACTACTGTAAATAACATTGTGATTCCCCAGTCTTCCAAAGTGCCTAAGCGTAAGGGTAAGAATCTTATTTTTATTATTATTATTTTATTACTATATTATGATATATTAATGGAATGTATGTGTTAGAATTATGTTTTTTAGGACAATGATTTTATTATTTGAGAGCATGTTAAACTATAGACATTTGATGAATTTAAGGCATTTAATCTTGTAAAAGTACCATTTTTCTTAATGTCTTTTAGAGTGTGCTTTGCAGTACAGCTTCTGTGCATGTAGCATGTAGAAAATGTGTACCTATGTATTCTTTGTTTTAATTTAGCCTTATTTCTCAGTTTGAATTTGTTAGTGTTTTCAGTTAGCTTTTTCCTATCCCAGATTTTTAAAAACTAGCTTTGAAATATAAGACTTTCTTCCCAATGAAATTATTCATAATCATGTTATCCATGTTCATTCCACAGAATGTTCTATGTGTTCTCCCCCCAAACTGATATTCACTGGCCCACTCTTCTTATCTATGGATTCACTACTGTACAGAGACCTCCTTCCTCTGCCTTTAATCTGGCTACCCAACCAGATTAATTTAATATGGCTGTCACTTGGTGTGTTTGCTTTGCTGAAGTGACAATGCTACAGGGTTTTGAGTATGACAGTTTATAGCCTGCCTGTGCTCCAGCATTTATCTCAGTGTTAAGCATATGGTAGATGACTTATATTTATTTATTTGTTTATTAATTTTGTGATCTGCAGTTACAAAAGAAGAAACAAATGGTGGTTGGAAGAATGCTGATTATACTTACCAAGGCTTTCTGAGTTCCTTGTACATTCATGTACTCACATTTTTTGTCTTTAGGATTGGATAGCATTCTATGTATGTTCTGTTATTTGTTGCCTTTGGGCTTATTTCATAATATTTACATAGCACTTGATGCCTTTATATTATTAAGTTTTACTATTAACATTCATAGTTAACATAATCTTTTACTATGTCTAACTGGTAACCATACAACTAGGAAAGAAAGACCAATAGTATTGGTTTAGGGTCTTTGCAGGTAGATCTACCTGTTCATTCTTGGAGAAAAGTTAATTATTTTCTGAATTCTCATAGCCTGCTTTGCTTCTATACATCATCTCTTAACAGTTGCCTCGGTACTGTATCATCTTTATGATACTTTGAAAAAACTCATCTTTGGTTAGACTTCAAAAACCTACTGCTAACTCAGTCTCCAGCACTTGGTCTTTGAATGAGAAAAGGAATACCTAAGTACTGAGCCAGGGCCATACTGCTTCATGCCAGCCTCTGGGTTCAGGGAGAATGTCTAGATGGAACAAAGAAGACCCTATGGCCACTTGAAATTCTTTCCTGACTCTATCCAACATATGACCTAGGGCCAAACTCCACATTCATAGAAAATGATGAGAAAGAAGTAAATGCATGTAATTATATAATTATCATTGGCCTTCTGGAAGAGGAATGATGTTGCAGAGGAACTATTCAATAATCATGAATATTATGATATCATCACTGATGTGTTCATGTTAGAGATCTGCAATAGAGTGCTTTCACCTATACCTTCTCTTGGAAGATATTGCTTACATGCAGAGGAACTGAGCAATCATTTAAGTTTTCTGGGAAGAAAATATCCCCCACCAACTAAGGAATCGCATACTTAGATGCATACCCGGAGAAGCCACGAGTGCTGTGGATAGTGCTGTAAACCTCATTTCATCAACAAGCACACACAGTTTGAAACAAGTGTGGTGGCCTTCAAATGTATTCTCACTCAGAAACATAGTTCTATCTCACAGTCTACGTCTTCCTGCATAGTAAATCTGGTAGCTTGTGCTGACATATTCTGGCAAGTTGGCTTTCCACAAATAGACAGCTTTAGCAGAGCTTACATCAGGCCTTCTACTTCCTGTCAAGAATGCTGGCAAGAAACAAGAATGTGGCACTTCCTCTGCCAAAATCACAGACGGAACCCTACCTACCTAGTAAAGCTCTTCAGAGACTATCTTGAGTCTAGTCAAAGACAGTCATTGTCCCAGACAGCAGAGCCCTCCAGAGAAATGCTTCTCAGACATCAACAGATCCTTTTACAAGAGATGAAATGGACAACTTCACTCACTGTGCCCACCAATTCTTTTAAATGACATTGGTACTGAATAAAATAATAAAAATTTAAGTTTGTGACAATTATAAAGCTATAACCAAAACTTAATTGCATATTAATATAGTACTAATTAATACTATTAGTTTGTTAAGATTTCTTTTTCTTAAGACAACAGGAAAATCCATATTGGAATATGAATTTTGTATTGACAACAAAAAGACAGACTAGGGATAAGAATTAGTTTAGGAAAATCTATGCTACTCTAAGTCATAATTCTCTGAGTGTCACTTTTCTCTTTAAAGATTGGATGAGCTCTGCAGAAATTAGGTGAGGATCACTCAATAAGGAGCTGCCAACTCTAGCTCTCACAGTATCACAGGGCTGTGTTCCTATTTTCCAACTGTATGAATGCCAGGAGTGTGCTCACTGGTGTGCATCTGATCCCAGAAACAAAGGTCCAGGGTTTGTGATTTCTAGAATGAGACCAGGTTGAACATGCCAATCAAATGATTCCAGCCTTCAGATGTTGGAGGGCTATTTGGCTCGCCACTGTTGCCCCCAAGGCTTGTTTCCAGCCTCTTTATTAGGTTTTCTGTTTCAATTAGGTCTCTTCCTCTTGTTCAGACTTGATGAGCACTAATCCTTGCAGGTGACAGTGCATGAGGTACCTTCAGGTTGTTTTGATTGGAGATTAAGAGAAGAAGGCATTTGGAGATAAGGAAGTTTCACAAACTTGATCTGATCAAATATTTGCCCAATTAGTGTAGAAGGATTTCTTAGCTTTGGAGCGATATCTTATACTGGGCAAGGGCATTAGCTTTATGAATGGAGTTTGAGCTTAATTCCAGTTCTTTAATTTCCTGACTTGTTTTGTACCCTTGAAAAAAAGCATGCAGTTTTCTTTAGCTTCCAGTCCTTTCTTTGCTACATGTGGAATCTAGTATGTCACAAAGTATTTAAAACATTACAACAGCACGTAATATTTCCTCCTGTGTTGCCATTAACAAGATTATTGATTTTAAGATTTTAAGATTATTGATTTTTAAGATTTTAAGATTTTTGGTGGTGATAATGGTAACCCTGACTCACCTTAGGTTTATAGACATAAAAGATATTTTGGCTGAAAGATATTGTTAATGCATATTTTATTATAGTCAATATAACTATGTTGTAACCTTAGATTGAGGAATCTTTTTCTTCTTTTTTTTTTTTTTTTTTTTTTTTTTTTTTTTTTTTGATTTTTCGAGACAGGGTTTCTCTGTGTAGCCCTGGCTGTCCTGGTACTCACTCTGTAGACCAGGCTGTCCTCGAACACAGAAATCTGCCTGCCTTTGCCTCCCAAGTGCTGGGATTAAAGGCGTGTGCCACCACCGCCCGGCAGATTGAGGAATCTTGATTCATTATAGCTATCTCAATTAACATGCAGTGCTTGCAAAATTCAAGCATGTTTAACTAAATAAAATTTCATCTTTTATATCTTTGGATTTTATCTATGATTATTGGAGACATAAAACATTTGTCTATCTGCCATTAGGACCTGAGGTATGAATTTATATGCTTTCTAACTTAAGTGAGATTTATCAAAAATTGATGATCTGGCTGATGGGTTATTGTAGTAGAACCTGGAAATGGAAGAATGAAAATAGGAGGGTTTTTTTTTTTTTTCCAGATGTGATTGCCAGATAGGAGGAGGATTCAGTTAAGTAAATGGTTTCACTAATGAGATTGTACAGATGGTATGGTAGGACAGAGTCAGAGTAAACTAAGTTGAAATTTCAAATGTGAGTACCAGTGTCCCAGGTCACAGGGTAAAGGCTGCCAAGTCTTCCCCGGGGAAGACCACTCTTCCCACTGCCAGCTTTCCTCAGCCGGAGAAGACCACCCTTCCCACTGCCAGCTTTCCTCAGCCGGGGAAGACCACCCTTCCCACTGCCAGCTTTCCTCAGCCGGGGAAGACCACCCTTCCCACTGCCAGCTTTCCTCAGCCAGGGAAGACCACCCTTCCCACTGCCAGCTTTCCTCAGCCGCCCATTGTTTTTTTGTGTATATTCTGGATCTGTTTTCCCAGATTCATGGTCTACATCCTCTTTGTTGTGTTGTGTTCTGTAGCTAGTCTAGACTTTCTAAAGTACCCTCAGATAAACTGGAACTATTCTGTTTCCACAGTCTGCTGTTTCTCTGATTGTTAGAATCCCATTCTTTGATTCAAGCTGACCAACATATTAAATAAACATTAAAATTTCATCTTGCTTAAATCTACTATTTTTTACTTCACATATCATGAGTTGCTTCTAATGTATTCAAACCCAAAAATGTCTTGAAAAAATTACATCAATAGGCTAAAAAGATTTACAATTGGTCTGGATGTAGGAGACAAGGAATCATCTGCCATCCAGATGGCGAAATGTCTATGGTACACATGCTAGCAACCATGAACTCTATAGCCTTTCCTACACAGGGCTCTCAACAAAATGACTGTTTTTACACTTATTTATTTTGTTGTATGTTGTATGGGAGTTTTGCATACATGTGTGTCTGCGCATCTCTGTGTGCATTGCATGAGGCCGGCAGCAGTTCCTGGCCTGGAAGCGCAGATGGATGGCCATGTGGGTCCCCTGTAAGAGCAGCAGGTATCCTTAACTGCTGAGCCATCTTTTCAGCCCCTTTGCACAATACATTACGATGAAAATACTAGCACTCGTGTGATGGTACTGATTGTAAGTATCTTTTCACCAAACATATATTTTCTAATAAGGCACTTAATTGGAAAAACTATGTTCATGAAAGCTTCTTAATTGTCATTGTCTAAAGCCATTTTTGTTAAGAAGAATTCTTGAGTACAGCTACCTTAGTGAGCTCTGGGTATGAATTAGTCAGCTCTAGACATAAGCAAGCAAATCACTACTTAGGTTCTCTCTGTTCTCATCAATCTGTGTAGGCTTTCCTGGCCAGGAAAGATTTCTTACGGTCTGTTCTATGACCTTTCAATCTCAAATTTCCTGGCTGTACACTCTCCACACTTCACCCTCTGCTAAGTGGCCCAGTACACATGGGGAAGGAAAAATAATCCCCAAAGTAATTGCCCAGCAGTCCTTGCCCCTTTTCAACGTTGAATGGAGTATCGGTTTCTGCTAGCTCAGTGACCACTCTTCTTTGTTCACACATTCAGTGAGAGGATGTGTGTTCTCTGTAAAGCAGGGGTGACAGTGGCCTTACTGTCTGTTACCAGCCACAGCTCTGCTGTGGATTTTTCTTTTATCACTTTAAGGAACTGGACTTATTAGTAATTAATAATCTAGTCAATTATTTTGATTGCATAGCAAGCATTAGAATTTAGGAACATTAAACATACAGAAAAAAGGGAACAGCAGTAAAAATTGACCATAATCACATAGACAGAGAAAAAACCCCCATTGACTTGTCAATAAATTTTATTTTACTTAAGAAATTATCATATAGCAAATGATTAAAAGACTAAGTTTCTGCTGAAGGTGTTCAAAAGCATATAATATGTTCAACATAAACATTTACTCTCTAGAACTTTAGTCTAGCAAACTTTTCAACTTACAACTCGATAAAACTATATTTACAGAAATCATGTATCACATAGTCTCTCAGTACTTTGCCCAATGAATAACATATATCACTTTCATTTTTATGTATGTGGTTCCATATGTATGCATGTATGGTATCTTGACATGTAATGTAAATTAATATATTTTTCTAATTTTAAGTTATATATTCTTCAACATTTAATATGATTGTAATCATGATGAGCCTATCACTGATAGTATACAATAATTTAATCAGTTTTTCCTTATTAGTAGTACACAAAATAGTTCATCTTAAAATCAAAGACATTAGATTCTATGTCAGTGATGTTTAATAGAACAAACAAAATATTATGCATATATTTAAAAGGATATATAATTGTATAAGACATAAAAATATATTTATAATCTACTAAGGATAGTAATAATATGTAGAATAGTATGTTTGTACATGCAAAAGACATTTACCAAATCGTTGATAGTAACTTAACTGGGGGAGGGAAATTATGCAGAAGTTTTGCTTCATATTTTTCTGTTTTGTGTTATTTAAATTTTTATAAAAGTTGTAATAAAATTATATTTCTCATTAGTATAACTTATAAGATAAAAAAAGGAAAGACTTGTTATTAAACTCCCCTCCCCCCAAAAAAACCTCAGAAGAAGACAAGTTCATAGGTCATGCAGTGGTTCATAAACACTAATTTGCTTGCTAAAATAAAAACGTACACAGGAAGGTATTGTGGGGATAAGGTATTGCAATAAGGCCTTAGTGCATTAAATATAAGGTTTACTGTATGAATTACAAAGTGAATCTACATAGAACATTTTACTTGAAAACTGGACCCTGGACCACCACTGTGTATTTCACCAGTCACCCTAGACAGTAATGTTTTCTAGCAAAAATGTGGAAAAGGTGGTGGTTTGGTGTGAAACCTCTCAAAAAAGCCTTCTAGATGGAATCCACTCAACTTGGTTTTGATGGCGGGATCAAGATAGAATACATTTGGCTGTTAAAGTCCCTTTGGAACATGAGCAGAAACCAGCCAGGTTAGTGTCTTTTTATCCTATCTTAAATTTCTGTCACTAACCATAATGTAGACCAGAAAACCATAGTATACAACTACTTCAAAACATATTTTCTTTTATTGTAGATATCAATATCTGGAATTTAAATAGGTGAGTGTCTACCTATATCTAGAATAAATTTGTTAATTGAACATAGGAAAACTTATTTTTTTCATGGGGTACAAAAATATTCCATTTTCTCACCTCTTGAAATTTAATTGGAGTCAAGGACTCCAAACATCCCACAGAAACTGTCTGCTTTTTTTTTTTTAAAACCTATAATGTATGCTCAAGTAATTTATGTTAGTCAGAACTAAAATAATCTTAAAAACAATGAACCTATTTTAATTTATTCTACAGTTTATGTTCTAGAAAAATAACTACCTTATAGAAAGACTCCCAAAACAAAAGTCATTTTGTGTCTTTTAATACTTAACTTTGTATAGTACAAAATACTTAGTGGTAAATTTCAAATTGCAGTCTATTCTGAAAATAGTATTTTTTCCAACGTAAGGAGCATGATTTTTGGTGGGGGTCGAAGGTGTGCTGTATTGATCTGTGTAGACACGGAGTGGTATTGGGACTAACAGTGAGATAAGCAAGCAGCGGCCACGGGTCATTCTTGGGAAGATGCAGAGGCATGGGGTGTGCTTGAGCACACTAACCTCAGTCCCCAGAACTGTGCTGGACCCCTTATCAGAGCTCACGGCATATAGGCAGCAGAAATGTGATGTCTTGGATGGTTAAGTTGGTAATGAAGCTTCTCCTGATGCACCTGTGCCCCCAAGTGCCTGCTTTCACACGGCCCCTGACTTCCGCTGTGCTGCGCAGCATTAAGCAATTTACATTTCTGGTTTCTTACTTCATTGGCCATTAGTAAATATTTCTGGATTATTAGGTGGTTAGAGAAAGAGAAGCTAGAGTCCGTGTACCCATTATACCTCTAGCATATCCTCCATAATTTGTACTCCCCTAGAAATGACTGTTCTGGTTCTAGTTTTCACCTGGGGTGTAAGCTTTTGGTTTCTGGTAACATTCTGTCGTCTGGTAACATTCTGTAGGGGCAGTAGTCAATTGAGCTTTTTTTCCACTTTGAAACAAGCTTGATTTTGATTATGAAGCTAAACTTGCATCAGGTCACATGTTAAGTGGAGAAGGAGTTGCACTCAGGGAATGAAAATTTCTTTCTATCCTGACATAAGAGACCTTAGCATGAGCATTGCTATTAAAACATTGTAATTAACATTACAGTTATCCAGCAGTGGTGGCGTATACCTTTAATCCCAGCACTTTAGGAGGCAGAGGCAGGCAGATTTCTGAGTTCGAGGCCAGCCTGGTCTACAAAGTGAGTTCCAGGACAGCCAGGACTATATACAGAGAAACCCTGTCTCAAAAAATGGAAAAAAAATTATAGTTTTCACTATATTAACATACACTATCTACAGCTTACTTTGGACTGACTCATCTTGTATAGAAAACACTAAATCAAAATAACGTATATATTGCATATCATCCCACATAGAATTTGTTATGAAATATATGTGGTGTTTGCTGGGAAAAAAACCTCATAAAACAAGCAATGCATTCCTCTGTTTGTCAGTTTTAGTCACTTGCTTCTAGTCGGCCACATTTGTCTCTGAACCTGGGTGGTGGCTTTGGAGGTTCAGGACACCAAGGTGGTACAGGTACTCACTACTCAGATTTAAACTGGGGCGTGGTGAGCAAACACGGGATGCTTAGTGGAGCTATTTAGACAGTAGAAGAAGCCAACTGCAACATTTCTCTGCTGCCTTTAGGATTACTTCCTCAGACTATTTGTAAAAGGAAATGCTAGCGTGTGTTGGGAGCTTTAGAGCCTATTCCCATCCCATGTTCTTAACCTGGGTTTCCAATGGAGCACATTAGCATTCGAAGGTGCACGGTAGCAAAATATAAGACAAGCAGACTAGACACTATGTGGACATTGCTCTAAAGATGTTATGGCTTCTTTTTCAGAAGCACTGTCTATGTATTTAGCCAACGACCTAAATGAAACCAAACATTCCCCATCTGATGATGACCCTTACATTTTGCACGCATTACCTTTATTTGTCTCCTCTTATTATTCCATCATCCTCAGTCCTCCCTTATCTTCCAGGTTTTTACTCAGAATGCCAGTTGCTGTAGCCAGACATTCTGGCTTCTACTAATCTGTCTAGAAGGCAGGAGATGATAAAACCATGTTTATCAGACTAAGACTTTTCTTGCGTGCTGTTTCATTTTGCTTCTTTTCTTTTACAGTATTTTTCCATTTAGGGTTTATGTGCCAAAAGATTGCCGCTTGCTTTCTGCACAGCCTGCTTGCCTTTGTTGGCCATTGGATTCTTCAGTCATATTTCCTGCTCATGAACATTTGTCAGTCTTTCCCTGCATGTGCTGTATGACATCGCACCATCACCACAGCCACTAGTTTTCCTCCGTAGTTCAACACCATCCAACACCTTACATTCAGCTTCCATGTACAATCATCAAGTGTAGCTGGACAGCTGGGAAGTACCAGCTTGTCCTTCCTGAGAGAACTCACCAAAGAAACTTAAAAAGATGTTACTAAGCTCCCCCAGTTTTCTCCTTAGACTTAGTATCAGCACTGCTATCGTCTTTATTACCCTAGTTCCATGTTCTTGGTTTTTGAATGTTTGCTGGTCCCAGTGACAGACCAAGCTATCGATTCCAAGCCAGTGTCCTATGGAAATATGAAAAAAATTTATTTCATGTAAACTAATTTTTATGTATTTATAAATACACAGCTGAAGTTTCAGAAGATACATTGTTTTAATTGTGTATAACTACTTTGTTCACCACAGGCTTTCCTTTTATCAAAAGTGCTATGTTTTATTGCTTGGAGAAAAATAATGTTATTATGGACATTTTAATTTGTTTAACCATATTCTGGGAATTGAAACCTTTGGGCTTTGCAGTGTTTTAACCTTTGTAGGATTCAGTTTTATTCAGAAGACATGCCATAAAGCCAATCTGCAAGGAAAACTAATGAGAAGGCTCAGATTTACTATGCATACAACTTATCATGTATTCTTGATTTTTAAAATTTCATCTATCTATCTATCTATCTATCTATCTATCTATCTATCTATCTATCTATCTATCTACCTACCTACCTACCTACCTATCTGTCTCTTCATTTATTTAGTAGATCATGATGGCCCTTCCTGGTGTCTTGAACCAGCAGACAGTGGATTATGTAAAGCCAGTGAGAAAAGATTCTACTACAATTCAGCCATTGGGAGATGCCGCCAATTTAACTACACTGGATGTGGGGGAAATAATAATAATTTTATTACCAGAAAAGACTGTCTGAGAGCATGTAAAAGAGGTATGAAGGACATGTTTCCCTTTAAATCACGGATATTTAGAATGATAATTATGCTGAAAGTATGAAATACTTTAACTTATGAAATAACAAATATTTCTTCACTTATAAGAAGTAATAAAATGACTTAGTAACTCTTCTCCCACCAGCTAAACTTAGATAATACTGGTAAGTATGCTAGCTATAATTGTTCTGCATGTGTATTTCAGAAAAATTATCCATTTACAGCAGATTCCAAATTTTAATTTTTTAATTTATGTGTATGTGTATGCATCTGCATATGGGTGCTCTGCGTGTGCAGGTGTTTGCTGAGTCTAAATAGGGCATCAGATCCCCTCAAACTGGAGTTACAGGTATCTATGAGGTTCCTAAAGTGAATGCTGGGAACTGAAGTCAGTTCCCTGCAAGGGCAGGGCACACAAGCTTGCTTTCATAAACGTTTCAGAGCTAAGAATTTATCTTTAAGAAATATAACAAAACTCTTGTTCTCTCTCTCTCTCTCTCTCTCTCTCTCTCCCTTCCTCCCTCCTTCCCTCTCTCTCTCTTTCTCTCTCTCTGTGTTTTAAGGCAGGGTTTCTCTTTGTACCTCTGGCTGTCCTGGAACTTACTCTGAAAACCAGACTGGCCTCAAACTTAGAGATCTGCTTGTCTCTGCCTCCCAAGTGCTGGGATAAAAGCACAAGCCATGATGTCTGGTTGAAAGTTCTCTTTTAGTACACAAAACCTAAACATCATTCTGTTCCCCCAAAATATAATAATGATATAATAGAATAAAAAGAACATAGAAATTAAATAAAATATTATTCGAATAACCAAATATTCACTACACATCTATCCTTTTATGAAGGTGACCGTGTAATTTTTCCTGAACTGTACTCTACTTACACAGTTTTGGTGACTCTTGTACATGCATTTAGGGTGGGACTGGGAAGAAAGGAAGGAGGAGAGACTGCAATTTAAATGTCAAGTGAATAAATTAAATAAATATATGTACATATACATAAATAGATTATTTTACAAAAATATGGAGACAAATTAAATTAGGGAATTGTAGACAAACTCTTATGTATTCTCTTCTTAATATTATCTTATCATTTATTGTTTTTTATTGTAGATTACGTCGAAAAAAGGTCAAAAGGAGTAGCAAAGACTCAAAGAAGAAAGGCACCTTTTGTGAGAGTCGTATATGAAAACATTAATTAGTGCTAATATAGAAGCACATTATATTTTTACATTAGTTTCACTAAATATTCCTATACAGTGTTTTCTCTGTGATTTCTGCTTTTCTACAAACCAGTTTCTTGTTTCCATTGATGACCATCTATTGGAAGACATATTTTCACTGGTTATGATCACAAACATTACGTACTCTTGACAGTCTAAACCTTCTCGAATGATTTTAATTTTTAACAATGTGAGAAATAAAATCTTTTATCCTGAGCAATAAACTTGACTGTTACACTTATTGTCCCCTGTGTCACTTCGAGTTTGCTTCCTTATTTAGACTTGTTGATAATCTCTTTCAGTTAGGAAAGTGCAATCACACATTATGATTTTTTTTATTTGTCAAAGAGAATAGGACACAACACCCTAAGAAACCATGAAAAGGCAGAAGAGATGAACGAGTAGTTACGAGTATGTGCTTTTTTTCCATAGGACATGAATTCATTGTCCAGCACTTTTGTTGGGTAGGTAACAGCCATCTGTGATTCCAGTTCCAGTGCTCTGATGCCCTCTACTGGGCTCCACAGGCACCTGTACCCATTTGGCATCTGCCAGATACACAGATACACATACACACACACACACACACACACACACACACACACACACACACACACACACATGCACGCATGCACGTGTGTGCACACACACACGCACAGATACACATATACACATAAATTTAAAAAAAGCCCTGAAGCTTTCTATATTTTCATCAACAATTGCATCAATTATTGTATAAAACTAAACATATTATTCAATACAAATTATAAAACTATACACTGTATAAATGCTCCCAGCTCAAACTGTTTAGGTAGCACTGGGTCCACTTATTTAGAGGGTGTTGATTTTTCTACCAGTGGTTCTTATTTTATCTTGCTTTTATGAAATTGGTGTTTGTATTTTCATACTCTTTGGGGATCCCATTCTTTCTTAGACTCCTTGATTTGAACACAGAGGCACACCTTGTGTTTCCTGCATTTTCTCTGCAGCATAAAATCCCTCACTGCCCACCCCTCAGGCATAGCCCTTGGGTGATTCCAACTACACAGTTTCTTAGATAGCGTTACTCAGAACACTGAAAAAGAGCAGCTGGGATAGAGTGGTTCCTAATAGTTTATTTTATAAAAGGATACCAGGGCAGAGAGCAGGAGATGGATAAGAGAGGCGAATGAAGAGAGAGAGAGAGAGAGAAAGAGAGAGAGAGAGAGAAAGAGAGAAAGAAGAGAGAGAGAGAGAGAGAGAGAGAGAAAGAGAAAGAGAGAAAGAAGAGAGAGAGAGAGAGAGAGAGAGAAGCGGCTGTTCACCAAACAATAGTTTATATTCGATCATTACTTAATATATTTTTCAATATTTAAAAAGTAAAGTTTAAGCTTTAGTTTCAATAAATGAATAAATTTTGATGAAATTTGACATTTTATGAATAATCTCACAGCAAAATAAACATCAGCTAACCTGATGATACATATGTGCCCAAATCATGAATAACAAAACTTAGTGATCAAATTTTACAATCATTCTATTAAAGTGAATGGTAGGGACTAAAAGTTTCCCATTGCTTCTTTTTTTTTTTTTTTAACTTTT
>NW_022196897.1:70964822-70965920 GCF_008632895.1 Mastomys coucha | reverse complement strand
AACCATAGTAGAGTGTAAAAACATGAAATAAACAATACTACTAATAGAGAGGCTGAGATAGGAGAAGCCCTTATGTTGTATATAGCCAGACACTGTCAAGAACAAACAAGCTGAAAGTGTATATAGATTGTACAATATTGGACCTATTTCTCCAATTACCAAATTAGAGAGACCATTGGATGACAATCAACAAATTTCTAATTCCTCAAATTTTTGTGTTTCAATCAATTAGGATATGTTGGTAATATTAACTTTCATATTAAGATATTAAGAAAAAGTAATTGTGACTTCCTATTATTTTTGTTGTTAGAGGTGGAATTAGGTTTGTGTGGATTTGTTAAAAGATTACTTTCTTGCTTCTTCTAGGGTGTAGTTTTGCTCCTTATGTTGGTGTTTTCCATCTATTATCCTTTGTAGGGCTGGATTTGTGGAAAGATATTGTGTAAATTTTGTTTTGTCATGGAATATCTTGTTTTCTCCATCGATGGTAATTGAGAGTTTTGCTTGGTATAGTAGTCTGGGCTGGCATTTGTGTTCTTGTAGGGTCTGTATGACATCTGCCCAGGATCTTCTAGCTTTCATAGTCTCTGGTGAGAAGTCTGGTGTAATTCTCATAGGCTTGCCTTTATATGTTACTTGACCTTTTTCCCTTACTGCTTTTAAAATTCTTTCTTTGTTTAGTCCTTTGGTGTTTTTATTATTATGTGACAGGAGGAATTTCTTTTCTGGTCCAGTCTATTTGGAGTTCTGTAGGCTTCTTGTATGTTCATGGGCATTTCTTTCTTTAGGTTAGGCAAGTTTATTCTATAATTTTGTTGAAGATATTTACTGGCCCATTACATTGGGAATCTTCACTCTCTTCTATACTTATTATCCTTAGGTTTGGTCTTCTCATTGTGTCCTGGATTTCCTGGATGTTTTGGGTTAGGAGCTTTTTGCTTTTTGCATTTTCTTTGACTGTTGTGTCAAATGTTTTCTATGGTGTTTTCTGCCCCTGAGATTCTCTCTTCTATCTCTTGTATTCTGTTTCTGATGTTTGCCTCTATGACTCCTGATTTCTTTCCTAGGTTTTGTATCTCCAGGGTTGTCTCTCTTTCT
>NW_022196897.1:70962664-70964562 GCF_008632895.1 Mastomys coucha | reverse complement strand
AGGGCTTCTAGCTGTTTACCTGTGTTCTCCTGTATTTCTTTGAGGGTGCTATTTATGTCTTCCTTAAATTCCTGTATCATCACCATGAGAAGTAATTTTATATCTGAATCTTACTTTTGCAATGTAATGCTGTGTCCAGGATTTGCTATGGTGGGAGAATTGGGTTCTGATGATGCCAAGTAACCTTGGTTTGTGTTGTTTATTTTCTTACATTTGCCCACCCCCCTGCCATCTGGTTATTTCTAGTGCTACCTGCCCTTGCTAAATCTGACTGGAGCCTGTCCTTCCTGTGATCCTGGTTGTGTCAGAACTTCTCAGAGTCAAGCTGTCTCTGGGATCCTGTGATTCTGGGATCCTGTTATCCTGGGCTTGTTAGAGCACCTGAGAGTGGAGCTTCCTCTGGGTGTTGTAGGACTGGCTGCACAGCTTGCACCCAAGGTCTGCTCAGGACACCAGCCCAGAGAGACCCCCGTTGCTTCTTAACATACACCAACAGCCTTAGTTTTGTAGTGAATATAAAAAGGCAAGATACAGAAATTAGTTCTAAATAGTATGCTGTGTCAAAATTCCTTTCAAATATTTATCATAAATAAAAAAAATCCAAGAAAGCTCCATGGTCCAGGGAGAATGTTTATTAAACTCAGAGGCTCTGACCTCCAGAATGTGTGAAGAAGATACTCCATTTTCTCATTTTTGAGTCATTTTGATTCACAGACAAAGAGAAGCACTATAATGCTTTTTGGAAGACGCTCAGCTATTGACCACGGGATGTGGGGGAAGACACCCCAGGCAGATGATGAAGGTAGTGAAATAGTTTTTCAACATTCCCTCAGACTTTTTGTATACATTGCCAGTGACAGCATACTCACCAAGGGAAAGCTCTATCATTTCCCTGAGTGTGACCTGGGAAAGGCTTTGCCCTTCCAGTGCGTCTGATGCATTGGGGTCTTTAACCTGATGGTACCCATATTAACAATACACATCGACTCAGGAATTCATCCTCTCCCCATATGTATCGAACACTTCACCCCACTAATGACCAAAGTTCAGAGAATGTCAAGGAAGAGGAGAGGAAACATGGATTAAGTTAGAGGACTGGAGAAGCTGGATGAAATGCTATCCTCTGGACATGCCATAGTTGTCATATGAGCCCACAGAAGCTGTGGTTGCAAGACCTGCACCAGATGAAGCCAGTCAATAGTCCAGTACAGGGGAAGAAAAAGACCACAACCCCACCCCGGCTGAGATACTACTGATTGTAGATGCTTGATGGGAGAGAGCGACTTTTCTTTAGAAGTAGGACACTGATAGATTCCCATACCCCAAAGATGTCCCTTCTAGACATGTGCATATAAGCAGCACTAATGAGATCCAGTAAGTTATGAAAAGAGAGAGAAAGGGAGGGAGACTTGAAGAGGGATGAATGGAGTGGGGTGGATATGATCAGTTTATATCGGATATATGTGTAAACATTTCAAAGGTTCCAAAGAATAAAAATATTTTAAGCAAAATTTCAAGAGGAGAGAATGTCCCTCTTGGCAAATTTTGTATTCTAGTTGCTGTCTGAATGTTTAACCCAGTAGATGATCAATTGATTTGTGCTCAGTGGATGACTATTCAGAAACTTCTTCCTGGTGATTAAACTTTTGAAGAGCTGGGTCTTGGAGATAATGAATATGCATGAATTATAGTCTTTGGAAAAGGTTAGCTAAGGTTTAAGTTTTGGACAGATTGTTTTGAATGAATACTTTGCATACTTAAAAGAAGTTTGCTTTTCAGAAGGTGAGAAACATTTACCATTGTGTTAGGAGTTATTGAAAATCTGATTTGTGCCGGGCAGTGGTGGCGCACACCTTTAATCCCAGCACTTGGGAGGCAGAGGCAGAGGCAGGCGGATT